>NC_072475.1:35591379-35894137 GCF_027574615.1 Eptesicus fuscus
TTTGTAATACAGTGCTGCTATAGGCTCAGTTCAAAGGTCATTTTGCCCAATTTTAATATCCAAAGGTTTGAGGAGTAAAACAGTGCAAGGCAGTTATTTTGGATGGCAGCCCAGACTCCATTTTGAAGTGGCTCCGTTTACATTATTTTTTTTTTTACACTTCTATAGTTCTTTTTAGCAATCTTAATTGGAATACCATAGTCCTGAGTCAAACCAATCAATATGAAATCTATTTCACCCATGATAAGCAAATGACTAGCTCCATTAACATCAGCAAGTGCTGTGCCAGAGAAGTAAGGGAAGGCTGTATTTGCTAGTGATTTTCTTACCATGAAAATTGCCTATGTCATGCATTTCAGAAACTCAATTTGAGCAAAGATTTCTCAGTGAAGAATATAATAAATAGGCAGAAACAGAATTTGGAACTTGAACTCAGACAACTCCAGATAGTACAGTACAGAATCAAGTTGATAAGAGGGAAAAGGTGAGAAAAATAGGGATGACTTCACACACATTTTCACCTGCCTGAAAAAGTAAAGAAAAAAAAAATGGTGAGGAAAAAAGATTCTCCTTACCTTTGGATGAAATTATAATCACTGGTAGCAAATCTTGGAGAGCTTTGAAGACCTCAGAAGTGCCCTGAGGTTTACAGCAATTGCTTTGAGATGTTATAAGTTCAGAGATATTTTAACCTTAACATCACATTTCAGGAAAGCCTTGTTCTTTTGATAGTTTGGTATCTTTAAAATGGCTTTCATTGTTACAGCAAAAATATACTGTGGTGATTTGTACTGCATAGGAAATATCTAATGTTTCAGTAAGTAGATTTTGTTTTCTATTTGAAAGCTCTCTAAAAAAGAATGTGCCAGGGCTTTCTATTTATTTATTTATCTCTTGAGGGAGGAAGAAAATTTCATCTACCCTTCAAGTTTCTTTAAGCTGCTCCAATAATTAAGTCTACAAGAGACACATTAACAAGAGAATATAACCCAAATTAAATTACATGAACATGTATGGGAACTCCACATATATGAAAGAGTCAGAGACACCCCTCACATACATGAGAGGTCCAGAGACAGAAAGAGAAATGAGGTATATATGACATTCTGAGATAAGGATGGATGACCTAAGGCAACTTGGGGCTTCAAGGGAAAGAAAGATTATTCACGGGACAATAAGAAGAGCATCCTACCTTATAATAGGGAAACATGCAAATTGACCGCACCTCCGCTATGCCCATGATTGGGCCTGCCAGAGGCTGGGGGCGGGACTCCAGGTGGCCTTTCCGGCTGTTGAGAAGACCAAGATGGCGGCTCCAAAACCTCTCAGTTCCAGGGGTCCCGGGTGGCAATCGCCACCCGGGGGGCGTGGCCGAGCCCAGCCGGGTGCTCCCGGGTGATCAAGGCCGCGATCGCCACCCTGGGGGCGTGGCCGGGCTCAGCGGGCGCTCCCGGGGTGATCAAGGCGGCGATCGCCACCCTGGGGGCCTGGCCGGGCCCAGCGGGCGCTCCCGGGGTGATCAAGGAGGCAATCGCCACCCGGGGGTGCATGGCCGGGCCCAGCTGGCGCTCCCGGGGTGATCAAGGAGGCGATCGCCACCGGGGGGCATGGCCGGGCCCAGCCGGGCGCTCCCGGGGTGATCAAGGTGGCGATCGCCACCCGAGGGGCGTGGCCGGGCCCAGCCGGGTGCTCCCGGGTGATCAAGGCGGTGATCGCCACCCATGGGGCGTGCCCGGGTCCAGCCGGGCGCTTCCGGGTGATCAAGGCGGCGATCGCCACCCGGGGGGGCGTGGCCGGGCTCAGCGGGCGCTCCCGGGGTGATCAAGGCGGCGATCGCCACCCTGGGGGCCTGGCCGGGCCCAGCGGGCGCTCCCGGGGTGATCAAGGAGGCGATCGCCACCCGGGGGGCGTGGCCGGCCCCAGCCAGGCGCTCCCGGGTGATCAAGGCGGTGATCGCCACCCTGGGGGCGTGCCCGGGTCCAGCAGGGCGCTCCTGGGCGATCGCCACCCGGTGGGGCATGGCCGGGCCCAGCGGGCGCTCCCGGGGTGATCAAGGCGGCGATCGCCACCTGGGGGGCGTGGCCGGCCCCAGCCGGGCGCTCCCGGGGTGATCAAAGCGGAGATCGCCACCCGGGGGGGCGTGGCGGGGCCCAGCCGGGTGCTCCCGGGTGATCAAGGCGGTGATCGCCACCCGGGGGGCGTGCCCGGGTCCAGCCGGGTGCTCCCGGGTGATCAAGGCGGCGATCGCCACCCGGGGGGGCGTGGCCGGGCTCAGCGGGCGCTCCCGGGGTGATCAAGGAGGCGATCGCCACCCGGGGGGCGTGGCCGGCCCCAGCCAGGCGCTCCCGGGGTGATCAAGGCGGCGATCGCCACCCGGGGGGCGTGGCCGGCCCCAGCCGGGCGCTCCCGGGGTGATCAACGCGGAGATCGCCACCCGGGGGGGCGTGGCGGGGCCCAGCCGGGTGCTCCCGGGTGATCAAGGCGGCGATTGCCACCCGGGGGGGCGTGGCCGGGCCAAGCGGGCGCTCCCGGGGAGATCAAGGCGGCGATCGCCACCCGGGGGGGCGTGGCCGGGCTCAGCGGGCGCTCCCGGGGTGATCAAGGCCGCGATCGCCACCCTGGAGGCCTGGCCGGGCCCAGCGGGCGCTCCCGGGGTGATCAAGGCGGCGATTGCCACCCGGGGGGGCGTGGCCGGGCCCAGTGGGCGCTCCCGGGGAGATCAAAGCGGAGATCGCCACCCGGGGGGGCGTGGCGGGGCCCAGCCGGGTGCTCCCGGGTGATCAAGGCGGTGATCGCCACCCTGGGGGCGTGCCCGGGTCCAGCAGGGCGCTCCCGGGCGATCGCCACCAGGTGGGGCATGGCCGGGCCCAGCGGGCGCTCCCGGGGTGATCAAGGCGGCGATTGCCACCCGGGGGGGCGTGGCCGGGCCAAGCGGGCGCTCCCGGGGAGATCAAGGCGGCGATCGCCACCCGGGGGGGCATGGCCGGCCCCAGCCTGGCGCTCCCGGGGTGATCAAGGTGGTGATCGCCACCCTGGGGGCGTGCCCGGGTCCAGCAGGGCGCTCCCGGGCGATCGCCACCCGGTGGGGCATGGCCGGGCCCAGCGGGCGCTCCGGGGGTGATCAAGGCGGCGATCGCCACCCGGGGGGCGTGGCCGGCCCCAGCCGGGCGCTCCCGGGGTGATCAAAGCAGAGATCGCCACCCGGGGGGGCCTGGCGGGTCCAGCCGGGTGCTCCCGGGTGATCAAGGCGGCGATCGCCACCCGGGGGGGCGTGGCCGGGCTCAGCGGGCGCTCCCGGGGTGATCAAGGCCGCGATCGCCACCCTGGGGGCCTGGCCGGGCCCAACGGGCGCTCCCGGGGTGATCAAGGCGGCGATCGCCACCCGGGGGGCGTGGCCGGCCCCAGCCGGGCGCTCCCGGGGTGATCAAAGCGGAGATCGCCACCCGGGGGGGCGTGCCGGGGCCCAGCCGGGTGCTCCCGGGTGATCAAGGCGGTGATCGCCACCCGGGGGGCGTGCCCGGGTCCAGCCGGGCGCTCCCAGGTGATCAAGGCGGCGATCGCCACCCGGGGGGGCGTGGCCGGGCCCAGCCGGGTGCTCCCGGGTGATCAAGGCGGTGATCGCCACCCTGGGGGCGTGCCCGGGTCCAGCAGGGTGCTCCCGGGTGATCAAGGCGCGATCGCCACCGGGGGGGCGTGGCCGGGCCCAGTGGGCGCTCCCGGGGTGATCAAGGAGGCGATCGCCACCCGTGGGGGCGTGGACGGGCCCAGCCGGGTGCTCCCGGGTGATCAAGGCGGCGATCGCCACCCATGGGGCGTGCCCGGGTCCAGCCGGGCGCTTCCGGGTGATCAAGGCGGAGATCGCCACCCAGGGGGGCGTGGCCGGGCCCAGCCGGGTGCTCCCGGGTGATCAAGGCGGTGATCGCCACCCTGGGGGCGTGCCCGGGTCCAGCAGGGCGCTCCCGGGTGATCAAGGCGACGATCGCCACCCGGTGGGGCATGGCCGGGCCCAGCGGGCGCTCCCGGGGTGATCAAGGCGGCGATTGCCACCCGGGGGGGCGTGGCCGGGCCCAGCGGGCGCTCCCGGGGAGATCAAGGCGGCGATCGCCACGGGGGGGGGCATGGCCGGGCCCAGCCGGGCGCTCCCGGGGTGATCCAGGCGGCGATTGCCACCCGGGGGGGCGTGGCCGGGACCAGCCGGGCGCTCCCCGGTGATCAAGGCGGTGATCGCCACCGGGTGGCGTGCCCGGGCCCTGCAGGGCGCTCCAGGGGTGATCCAGGGGGCGATCGCGGCGACTTGCCCAGCTGCTCCCAGGGTCCCTGGGAACATTGTAGGCATGTGGTTGCTGAGACCCAGACCAGGCTTCTGGCCACAGATTCATAGCTTTGCGGAGACCTAGGGCAGGGATCTGCTTCATCTTCAGAGAGACAGAGGTTCTGCAGTGCCCCCAAGACGTGGGTGGGCCCAGCCAGGGATCAAGGGGCATGGAAGGACTCTTGGCAGAGGGGCAAGGACCCTCACCCCTGAGGCGGGGGTTGAAGGGTGGGGCCACCTCAGTGAAGGGGTGCTGCACTGCAGGGTACTGGACTGACTGATGTGATTCAGAGAAGCTCCCAGTGCTAATGAGCCTCGCTCAGGCGGCCTTCACACTTCAGAGGCAGTGACTACTGCTCCTGCCTTCACCCAAAAGCAAGCTAGCTACACCCTGCCCCATAGCAGAGCATGCCTAGACAGTGAGTGGGAAGCCTTCCACCTGCTTCGGAGAGGGGGGGTGCAGTAAAGAATGGGGGGAGAGGAAAGAATGTGGAGCATCCGCAATGAAGAGGTGCTTGAGAAAGAGGCTGGGAAGTCTGACTGGAACGTTTGTTCTGTTTGCTGGGCCGCTGCCCCTTAGGAAGCGAAAAGAGCATGGCTCTGAGGGCTTCCTGTGTGCTCTGAGGGCTTCCTGAGTCAAGTTCCACAGCCAACTGGAATTGGCCTCAGTTTCCTGGTCTGTAAAATGGATGAAGCATGTCCCAGTGCCTTCACTGATCTTTGATGGCCAATTGAGATACTATATAAAGAAAATGAGGGAAGAAGTGACAAAGAAAAGGAAGGACAAAAAACACAAAAGAAAGATTGAAAGGAACCTGTAAACCCATTGTCACTTAAATAGGGAATATAGTCAGTAGTGTTGTAATGATGGTATGATGCCAGGTGGGTACTAGAAATATCGGGTAACACTTTGTAAAGTATATGATTGTCTAACCACTATTCTGTAACTAATATAAAACCTGAAACCAGTACAAAATAATGTTGAATGTAAAGAAATGAAAATTGGAGTGAAATTTTTATGAATTTCAAAGATTAAATAAAAGCTGTAAAGGAAGGAAGGGGAGAATAAAAAGTGTTTTTCATTTTGCCACTTCATTAAAAAGACAGTTGTCTTTATGTGGTGCTTTTATGCTTTTCTAAGTCATTATCTCATTTTAATTTCCGGGCAACTTAAATACAAGATAAGTATTCCCTCCACTATTCAAAGAAAGGAAATCTTGGTGTGTGGTCCTAATGATTCAATTGTCAAGCCCTTATTGTAAAGCAGGGTTAGTAAAATTTTCTGTGCAGGGTCATATCTATACTAATAAAAGCCTTGGGGGTGATCAGGCCCGCAGGGGAGGGTATTTGGGGGCAATCAGGCCCGCAGAGGAGCAGTTAGGGGTCAATCAGGCCATCAAGGAAGCAGTTAGGGGGCAATCAGGCAGGTAGGTGAGCGGTGAGGAGCCAGCAGTCCCGGATTGTGAGAAGGATGTCCAACTGCAGGATTAGGCCCGATTCCATAGGAATCGGGCCTAATCCTGCAGTTGGACATCCCCCGAGGGGTCCCATATTAGAGAGGGTGCAAGCTGGGCTGAGGGACACCCTCCCCAGTGCACGAATTTCGTGCACCGGGCCTCTAGTCCTATATAATAAAGAGGGAATATGCAAATTGATCATCACTCTGTCACAAAGGTGGCTGCACCCACTGCTGAAGCCAAGTTCCCATAAGGAGCCTTAACAAGCAATCAGCAGAAACCTGAGGCTGCACCCTCCCCTGCCCCCATGGGGCTTGACAGGGGACCTTGACAGGGGACCTCAGGCCATGTCCCACACCCAGCAGGGCTTGACAGGGGACCTCAAGGTGTGCTTCCCATCCTGGTGCTGGGCTAGGGGACCTCAGGCTGTGCCCCCCACCCTGGCACCAGGCTGGGGGACCTCAGGCTGCCCCCGCTGCCCTGGTCTTGGTCGGGGGACCTGAGGCTGCACCCCCTGCCTGGTGGGGCTTGACAGGGGATCTCAGGCCGTGCCCCCCGCCCAGTGGGGCTTGATGGAGGAACTGAGGCTACATCCCCTGCCCGGCAGGGCTTGACAAGGGTGGGACTGGCCGGGCCTGGATCTAGCCCAATGTGGTGGGGGGGGGGCAGCTGAGTCTGGGTCTCAAGCGATTTTGAGGCGCATATACATTTTACTAATTTTCTTTTCATCTCTGACACTTCTATTATAGAGAAAGGGCAAATAGCAATATTAAATTATTTCCTCTAATTAATCCCCTTTTAATGTGCATGAATTTCATACACCGGGCCACTAGTATAGGTATATTTATATATCTATATAGAGAGAGGTTTATTATGAGCAATTGGCCCTAACTGGGGATTGAACCCACAACCTAGGTATGTGCTCTGATTGGAAATTGAACCCCCAACCTTTTGGTGTATGGGACAACGCTCCCACCAACTGAGCAACCCAGTCAGGACAGAAGTACGCAAAGTTTTATACCAGTAACCAGACTCCTCACATGCAACTTTAAGCATATAGTGGTCAAACCATACCTATCACATGGTTATCTGTTAAATGCAGAATTATTCTTCTCAGCCACTTCAAACCTTCACCAGGAAACCCTTGCAACTTAATGCATTTAGCAGGATGAATTGATTTAAATGTTTCCTTTCCTTTTGATGAGGAAAGTTGTTTAGAGAATTGCCATTCTGACATTCATATTCCTTACTTTGGCCTTTTTCAAAATCTCCACGAGCTTCAGGCTGTTACTTTGAAATGCTCCTTTACCCAATGGGCATTATTAGCTACATTCCAAGAGTATTTACATCTTTTCCTATCACCTTTAGCTCTCTTTTTCTTTCCAATTCTCAATTCCACTTTTGGAATTATTGCCAACTAAATTTAATAGCATTACTAAATAAATATATTGAAATGCCCTTCAAAACACCTTTGGGGCTTTAGTAATATTCCTGTACTGAGATTAGGTTTAGAAGGAATTTTAGTTTATACACAAAATATATAAGTAGAGCATATAGACATAGTGACTATATAAATACACACAGAAGGATTGATTCTGTAGTCCTTCATGTTACCTGGGAGAATTTTTATCCCAGAACCCTTCCTATGACTTGTGGGTCACTTATATCGGGACAAATGAAAAATGTGACTGTGACTATAAAAGGTAAATCACAGACAGAGCTGGAGTACTGTGACTTTAGAGGAATAGAGGAAGTGGAAAAAAAATATCCAGGGCATTCAAACCATAGACCCACATCTATTAAGAGTTGACCTGGAGCCCAGTTGGTGTTGCTCAATAGTTGAGCCTCTGTGCTTATGAACCAGAAGGTCATGGTTTGATTTCCAGGTCAGGGCACATGCCCAGGTTGTGGGCTAGCTCCTCAATGTGAGGAGTGCAGGAGGCAGCCAATCATTAATTCTCTATCATCATTGATGTTTCTATCTCTCTCTCTCCCTTCCTCTATGAATAAAATATAGTTTTAAAAAATAGTTGAGATGTATAAATTAAGTTGCAAGAGGGTCAAAAGACATGTACTATGTCTCTATAACTGTAACAAACTTGAGGAAAATTTATTGGTTATACCAAACATACTAAATAAAAATCACTCCAAATTGTTGTGGTTTTTGTATTTTACTTTATTTCAACCATTCAAAGCACATTACTTTCTGGGGTGTGATGGACCTAGAGCCCTAAATCATAAAATCAGAAAGGTAGTGAACATTTAGATAAAGAGCCAAATATGGGTGGGATAAATCTCTTAATATGCACACTTTCTGAAACTTCAGAAAATAGATGTTTAAAAATCTCTTTGGAATTACAAAAAGAGGTGATTAAGAAAAGTTTCTAGTAATTGAGGGATGAGAAATGGAAATTACTTACATCAATAATTTAGTGTATATAAAAGTATCATTCATAGCATTTTATTTAACAAGCTTCCTTTATTTTACTTCAGTGTAAAAATAGTGATTTTTTGGTGGATTTTCCATTATCATAGCCCTCAAACTCTATTTTCTCTACAAGATCTTAAATACCTGCTCTGTCAGTTCACTTACATTAGTAATTTTTCAAGATCTTAACTGTTATGCTGAAATATGCCTTTATACTTATGCTTGAATATCTTTGTAATAATTACATTTATTGAGTTATGGCAATAAGTTATGCATTTTATACACATTTATTTAATCTTTAAAACAATCTGTAATAAATGTTATTATCAAGTGAGGAAATTAAGGATCAGAAAAATTAAGGTATTTGGCACCTGAAGTACTTTATAGGATTGGTACTTCAGCTAACTTGACTCCAAAACTTACTTATATTACTAATTCCTTCTCTTGACTACAATCCATAAAATATATATAAATATGAAAGGGATAAAAATACATATTCTGGACTCAAATTACATAGTTTACTTGGAAAATCTCTACCTCATGAAAAGTGTGCAATGAATAAATCCCAAGAATGTATTTGCTCTCAATGTGTTTCTCTGTTCTCTTTCATAGCATTGGGATTTTAATGTTGCCTTTCTTCTTCCCAATTGTTTCAGTAAGAATGACAAGTGGTGGGAGAAAATGATCTAATATGTTTGAGGCAAGCACTATATAGAGGAGCTGAATATTTTTACTTGTTAACAATGTGAAATGGAAAATACCACATGAGGGCCTCAGATGGTTAAGACTTTACAGTTGCATAACTTTATGTATCCTAACCTACAGTATGAATTGGGTCAGAGATACAGAATTCAACAAAGGAGCATCATTTCTATCAGAATTATTTAGCAGAATTATTTAGATATACTGGTACAGTTTAGTATCTGTATCCCTTTCATCAGCTCCACAAAAAATGCAGCTTCTATGGAGAGATTTCAATTTAGCTTCTCAGGTCACATGTCAAACCTACTCCAACGTGTTGGAAGTATTTCTCTTTCTTTCTTAATTTCCAGATTATTTTAAAATGCTACCAGATTTAGAAACTCTCAGTTGTCTAGAGTATATATAATTTCTGTCTCTGTAGAGTTTCTTATTTTACGAAGTTATTAATTTGGTAATTAAAGGTATTACCAAAATTCCCATTTTTATGTTGTTGTAGATTTGTTTGTTTTTCAATTGATATTGGGTTTTTTAAGTTTACAATCTTTCTATTTCCATCTTGCTAGTCATTTTTTATATCACTAATGTGTATCCCTTTCCTAATTGTATAGGCTAATTCCTATAGGAAATATAAAAATAATAGTGCTGATACTAAACATGATGACCTATTTCTGTTTTCAGACTGAATGCTTTATTGCATCCTTATTATATATTTTACTGTTTGCCCATATGTTAGTTGGGATTTTTGCAATAACATTCATAAATTAGAATGGCTTGAATTTTTATAGTGTCATCTTTTTAAGGTTTAAGTCAATGTTAAACATGTATTATAAAAATAATTGAGAAGTTTTCCTTTTCATATATGCTCTAAAACAGTTTATCAATACTGGAATTTTCTGTTATTTAAAGAATATAGCTTGTGCGTTTCAAGGCCTTCACCTCTAGGAATTATATTTTGCTGCTTCTTTCTGAGACCTGGTACTCTTGGATCTTTCACTGCTCCTCTTCATTCTCTTCCCATTTATTTCTGTGTCTCTTCTGTCTGATCTCAGGTTAGGTAGCCGGTCTATGAATTTTTAAAATCTGCAATTCTATCTGTCTCTAGGATTCTCTGAAAAGAATGTTTGTAGGTTTTTTTGTTCTTATTGTTATATTTCTGTGATATGCAGAACTTACTTATTGTGACAGTTAGCCATGTTCATATGGGATTTCCCTTGTTTGCATACTTATTAACTCTCTTAAAACTATAAATCGTTCTGAATTGCATCTTGAGTAACATAGAAATAGGGCCTAGAAATGGATGTTTACTGAAGTAAAACCTGACTATCTTTGTTCATAAATGAACTTTTGATAAACTATAGAATACTATAGTGGACATTGTGGTCATCTTTACAATATTCATTGCATTCCTAACCTATTGTGTGGCAATCCTAAAGATTCCATAGGATTTATCTCACAATTTATTTTTGCTACAGATCTAATTGATCTCAACTAGTGAAGGTATTGGGTCCATAGTGGTTTTTCTTTTCAATAAAAGATACGTGTTCCAAGTAGGTATAATCAGATTTTTATTTTTGGTTAAGAAACCTGTGGTAGGAAGAGAAGACGCTTCCTCTGCTGGATTTCTATTATTTAGCCACCTCACATTCACAAGGTCAGGAGGAAGCTGAGAAATTGGAGAAAAAGTAGAAATATGGGGGGAAAAAGTCTTTGGTGCTATCATTGAACTATGGGAAAAAATAAACTTAAATTCCCTTTACTCTTGAGTTTTTCATTAGTATTTGCTAATAACTATTGTTTAAATTAGTTATTTTGGGGGGAGTACAAAATTACTGAGCAGTCCAAAAGACTCATTTCTAACATCAGTTACAAATTAGGAGTCTCAAGATTCCCTTTACCTCTAGTATTAATTACGGGTTTGGGGGTCCCCAAGACCAATCTCAGGATAAATAATTTATTAAAAGACTCCTGGAACTTCCAAAGTGGCTTTACTGAAATATATTTTATTACAGTGAAAGGTTACAGATTAGAGTCAGCCAAAGGAACAGAGGGATCAGCAGGTGTCAAGTGGGTCTCTGACTGGAGATAACCTCTGGCCAGAGACAGCACCCTATGCTCCCAGTTCTTGTCTTGCTTGTAGGAATAAATTAAAACAAGAGACAAAGAATGACAGCAAAAGCAGACAAGAATTTATTTGTAGGAAAGAAATACACTCAGATAGGACCTGAGCAGGCAACTCATCTGGCCAAGACTGAACCAAATGCCCCGATATTTGGGAGTTTAGAGGATTTATACCACTAGGCTGGAATGTTCCCAGTCAAGGAACAAGTCACCCTCTCTATCATGTCTCAAAAAAAAAATGCATCTTTAAGCTATGAGGCTCCTTCACTTAGGTGCTATGCCACCAGTTAGACCACATCCTGGAGGGCTCTGAATCTTTCCTGCTCACATAGGGGCCGGCCATCTCTGCTGTCTATTTTTAATTTGTCACATCTTACATATAATCCCTCCAAGACCTAGCTGCCTTTCCCAACTCATATCTTTCTAGCTGCCTATTCTAACAAAGGCATGGAGCAGAATCCAGGAAACTTCTAAGTAGGAATCTTCCTGTTGTTCTCTTCCACAGGAATCATGAAAAGTGCTACTTTCCCCATCAATAATGTGTGAGGACATGCATGAAATATTGCCAGTCAGGGAGGCTCCCCTGAGCCTCGGTGTCCAGGAATTTTATTGAGGCTCCATTATGTAGACATGGTTGACTACCCATGTGGTTTATATCTATCTCCAGCTTCTCCAGAGGTTAAGCTGTGTGGGGCCCTGTCTAGGGTACACCGAATGCTCAAGGCCAATTAGAGGATAGAGGCCTTGTTCAGAGTATGCCGGATGTCCAAGGCCACTCTGAGCATTGGAATCTTACTCAGGGTGTCCAAAGACTATGCGCAGGTGCAAGGACACAACAGTCTATGCACTGTGCAAGCATGCCCTTTTAAACCCAAATGATTAATGTCACTATTTGGAAAGAGGCCTCTTTAGTCTAAGTAGGATAAAGTTGTTCCTAACCAGCTCAGGTGTGGCTGCTTGGTGGGGCTGTTCCTATATAAGGCAGGCTGCTGTTATGTGAGACTGCACTATGGGGAAGATGCATCACTGACCAGCAGGTGCGGCTGCTTGGTGAGGCTGTAGCTCTAGGGATGGCTCCTGTATAACTAACTCCTATTGTAGGAGTCTACTATTTTGTAGGAAAGATGTATTGTTACCTAACTGGTGTGTGGCTACCTGATGTATAGGACTTTGCTTTAGAGAACTGTTTTGTTTAGTGGCTCCTTGTTAGCAATGGCTACATGGCCACTGGCTCCTACAATAAAGACTCTCTTATATACCCACAACTTCTCTGTCTACCACCCAGCATCCAAGAAGGTCCAGCCCCTGGCAGAGAGGCTCAGACCCAACAGCTGGTGTAGTGGAGCAGGATAAAGGAACAGAGTTCCTAACAACTGGCGCTATGACCAGGATTCCGAAGTATGTGCGGGTTTGAGGAGTGAGTACTCCCACAACCTGATACCACAGACTAAAACCCCCATGCTGTATCACATTGTTAGACTATTTGTTATGCCCACCCCCACCCTAACTCACATTGTTAGATTATATGGCAAACCGAAGGTGCTCAGGCAAATGAAGATATTCCTAAAAGGCATGGATTTTCAGGGACTTGGTAATTACCTGTCAGGACCCAAGGCAAAAGCCATACCTCTCTTTAGGCAAAGTCTAATTCTTTACTACATGGTAGCCAGAGGTGGGGTTCTGGTTCTTGAAACATAAGGATATTACATATATTACCTTTTTTTCCCCATCTGTTTCTTTTTATAAAGTAGTTTTCTGTCCATGACATAAGATATTTCAAAAATTTCAACTGTTCTGGGAAGGACTAATAGTATCAATGATTTGATATGTGTGTGGTAACAGCAGGTACTTTAATCAGGTATTTTGCTTTTAGGAAAAATTTCTGATGCCATAAGAATAAATGCAGGGCAAAAACATTGCTATGGAGAAATGTTTTATATAGGGGTTTGTAGGAATTAAAAAAAAAATAAAACAAAAACCTATAAGAGATATATGTCTGGAAGTTCTCTTGCTGAGTTAGAGAAAATAAATTTAAATGAATTAATTCAAATAAATCTTCCATGATTTATTTATAATCTCTTTAGATCATATTTAATGAGCTTTCACTTGTTTCAACAGACATAGCAAATATGACCCAATGTAAAGTTACAAATTAATTCGCTTTCAGTTTATCTACTTCTTTATTTTAAAAATATCAGTTCATTTTTTCAATAGGGAAATTATTTTACTTCTATCAATAAAGACATGCCTAAGAAGTCAAAACATAAAACATAAAATAAATAAAATAAAATAGTATATACGACACATGTTCTTGAGAGCAGTAGTGAAACTGGTGTGAACATATTGACTGGGAGGGGAAATGAATGTTAATGGGCATTCATAGTCAATGAGTTGTGGAGGAACTCCCTACTTGCCTCTATGTGTCTGTTTTGTATGCCATAGTGGTTTCCTGGAAGTTAGAATGAAATTAACATTGAAGATGAAGGGGAAAGAACTCTTAAGACACCTCTGTGAAACGTCTATAGTAAAAAAGAAAAGTACAATTCTGACATTAGGGGTTCTCTTTTGGTATCACCTTTGAGTTCTTTGTCAGTATTTAGTAAAAGAATTAGTACTCTTCAATATTTTATTTCATCTATCATATTTTGAAGGAAATAGAAACAAATTCTTCAAGTAAATAATTTATTTAATGATAGGTCTTTCCCAGATAAATAATTAATCAGTGATAGGTCTTTCCCAGTAGTGGGTCAGTAAAGCTTTTACTGGATTTTCACCAGTGTAATTGGTAAACAAAATTAGATTTGGTGTTCTATTGTTAATGAAATGTTTGACTTCAATGATGTTAGACTCTCTGGAGCTTGCCATGTGTGTCTGCATTGCCTAATCTGGTGTGCTTGTGGTGAATCCGTATAGATGCCTGCAAAAATAATCTAATCCAATCTGTACAATACACACAGGCAATTTGATCTAGAGTGACTTTTTTTCAATTATACATAAACCATGGTTTCCAACAAGATCCCTTCAGGTTTTGAATAGGGACTTTTCTGTTTTCCACTCCTTCCTTCAATATACTCTCAAATTGGAGACTCCATGTTATAATTTTGTTGTTGAAGTTTACTTTCGAACATCTGTTGTGATTATCATAATGGTGTTTAAATGGATACTTGTTGAAAAAGTGCATTGCATTCTTAGTCTAGTAGCACACCCTGAGCTTTAGTAGGCACAGTTATCACCCTCTTTGATCTGTGCAGGTGCAATTAGTGCTATTTGTTGTTTTTTTTGTATCAAAGCTGCTATAGTGAGCAGGCACCATCCTTTTCAGCACCAATACTGAAAAATAAAAAGGATAAAATATATTTTAAAAAATGTTTCCTTAGACTGGCATGATACTTCTAAAATAGATTTAAATGTGCAGGAGATATTATTAGAGTATCCTTTGAAGAATAAATAATTACATATGTCTCTATTTGTAATTATTACACATAATACTATCTAGTACTCAAGACACCATAGATGCTGATACATTTTATTAGTAATAATTAGCCCAGTGGTTCCTGTTGAAATTAAAATGATAATACAATGTCCTGGTTTTAAAAAAAATCAAAAAGGGTGAAGCTAATAATGGGCCATCCCAATAGTTATGCAAAATAGAAAATAAATGACACTACTCTTAGTATTGTCTGATCTTTTTTTTTTTTTTGTCTGATCTTGATATTTGCAAATCTGCCTCTGAAAGAAGAGTATGTTGGAACATTTTCTAGATTGGCCATAGTTTTACAGCAAGAGTAACAGATATTTAAATTAATTCCAACAGGAAACTTGTCTGGTCCACAGTGTTCTCAAGGAACAATTCTTATCCCAAAATATTTATTTAATAGGTTTTACAGAGCATCTTTACAAAGTATTTTGCTAGATGCTGTGAAGGTAAAAATGAGCAAGATATAGGTCTTCCTCGACGAGGTTTGTATTCTCAAAGGGAGCTGAGGCATACACACAGTTGTAATATGTGAAAAATGATTCAGTATTATAAGGAAATATAAATAAATGAGACTTCAAGAGAGGAAGTCTTTTCTTTTTCCTCTCAGCTTAGGGGATCATTTAGTGGTACCATTTAGTTAGGGCTTGAGAGAAAAGATTTAGGGAACAATTGAGGTAATTGGCACTCCACACTGAGAAAACAGAGACATGAATACACAGGATGTATTTTGGGAGCTCACACACAAATTGTTTAATTGTAATTTAAGGGACATAAAGGGGAAAACTAGGGGATAATATTGAAAAGATGTGTTGGCTTGGGTCAGATTATGGGCTTGAGATATTTTCTTAAGGAGGTGACCTACTTGTCACTCACTAATGGGTTCCACCCTGCCTGGGAGCATTTCAAATGTGTCAGTCAATCTGAAGCCAACGCCAGACAGGAAAGCTTCAGAATGTGGATCTCAGTGAGGTTCTGGCTAGATCTCTGGGGTGTGTAGCTCTGCCTGCCCTGTTGGCTTGTACAGCTGGAATGCAGAAGCAATAGAATGCCAATAGATGTAATATCTCCCAAGCCTTAGAGGAGGATATTGAGAATCTTATTTTCATACAATGTGTGTTTCATGGATAGGGTTTACTAGCCACTTTCTGTTGAACAACTACTGACAATGTGTTAGTATTAAAATTGTACAAAACACCGACTGTGAAAGCATGTTGTTATTTCTCAGATGTAGAAATGGAGTTAGACTTGTGGAATAAGTCTGGAATTGAAAGTAAGATTTGGCTCCCAAACTCACCGGTCCACCGTTCTCATTCATAATACTGTAAATCGTAACTGTCCCAAGGCCAAGTTCTCAACTGAATTTAAAAAATGATTGCAAATATCACTGATGGAATAAAGCGAGGTATACAGAAAGGTAGATATGTAGCCCAAGCAAAATTCTATGAAGACAGATTGCAGGGAGATTGATTCCGATGACGAGTACCTAGAAAGAGTATTAAGATTCTCATATCCTTTAAGAATTAAAGATAGCCAGCCTTTTCAATATTACATATGGAATAGACAAATTCATTAAAAATAAAAATACATGGACATTTGAGTATTTTGTGGCATGTTTCATGATTTACAGTTATTGAAGATACGCTATAATCACTTATCCAAGTGAATATGAGAAGCTCTAGTTTCATAACCTTCATGAGAACAGAAAATTAAGTCAAATAATATTTGGTCTCAAACACCATGAAGCACTAGACTCCCATTAATTCAAATATTACTTTGAATATCCTATGCAAATTGACCCTCACATCATAAGATGGCTGCCCCCACGTCATCACAAGATGGCCACCACCACGTCCTCACAAGATGGCCTCCCCCACATTGTCACAAGATAGCCACCCCCACATCATCACAAGATGGCTACTACAAGATGGCCACCCCCATGTCATTACAAGATGGCTGCCCCCACATCATCACAAGATGGCCACCCCCACATTGTCACATGATGGCCAGCAGGGGAGGGCAGTTGGGGGGGGGGGACTAGGCCTGTAGAGAAGCAGTTAGGTGTCAATCATGCCAGCAGGTGAACGGTTAGGGGGCTATCAGGCTGGCAGGCAAGTGTTTAGGAGACAGCAGTCCTGGATTGTGAGAGGAATGTCCGGCTGCCAGTTTAGGTCCTGTGGGATCTGGCCTAAACCAGCAGTCGGACCCCCCCCCCTCCGAAGGGTCCCAGATTGGAGAGGGTGCAGGCTGGGCTGAGGGACCCCCCCCCTCTGTGCACAAATTTCATGCACCGGGCCTCTAGTATACTTATAATCCTGCAGCAAGATAGAAATCAAAATGCTAAAAAGAATATGAAGCACAGAAAATTATCTGACAGCATTCAAATAATGACAGTACTAGAAGCACCAACTTTTGTTAGGCTCTAAAGTCTATGACTTGTAAAGCTCAATACTGTTCTGTAGAGAACCACTCCATAAAGACTCCTGAAAACATATTTTTTCTTTACACTTTTAAATTTGGTTTATGTTATATCATTTAGTTATGTGATGAATAAGAAGGGTCATTTTAAGGGAGGAATGTGACAACATGTCCAGACTTCAGCTTTGCTAAATTTTTGCAAGAAATATCTGTCTTCAATCCGGTAGTTACAAATTCAGGAAATTAGAGGATCCACAAAAACAACAATGAGGATAATAAATGCTAACATAAAGCAATACATACAATTGTTCTTAATTGAGTCTTTGTGTGTGTGTTTTCCTTATATCTATGTAGATGACAGGCAACAAGGTGTTAGAATAAAAAGGTTGTTTTCTCAAGAAATTCTCTGCCTTGGTTGCTAAGATTCATGAAGCTCACTCACTAGCTTTTATCTTGAACTCTTTTCAGGAGCAGTGTAGGATGTTAGCTCTACTTTTAAGAATATGTCTGTAGTCTCCCACTGAGATTCCATAAAACATTCTTGCTCCACGAACCTTCTAATATTCCTAAACTGTGATCTGTCAGAAGTAAATTCTATTTAAGTATATTATAAATACACTTTTTGCCCTTTCTGGAACTAGACAAATTAAATATGATTATGATAGAATACACACACACACACACACAAGCAAATCAGTGTTTTCACTGAGTGCCACTGAGTGACAAAAATGTATTTTACATGTGATAATGCAGATCATAGGATTTTTCTTAGCCTAGTTATTATTGTAATAGGTCCTTTTAAATAATTGATAAATGGCAAGTCCTTTAATACTTAGTTTCAAGACATTTTAAACAACGTTGTACTTGTTATGTCAAAGGATAGGAGATTCAAAGATGACAATATCTAAAAAATTTTCTATAGTCAGAATAATGGAGATATAAAACTTTTGTAATTTTCAAGTTATGTTTTGGGATTTTCTTTTTTTTTTAAATATATTTTTATTGATTTCATAGAGGAAGGGTGAGGGAGAGAGAAATAGAAACATCAATAATGAGAGAAAATCATTGATCGGCTGCCTCCTAAACACCCCACACTGGGAATTGAGCCTGAAACCCAGGCATGTGCCTTGACTGGGAATAGAACCGTGACCTTCTAGTTCATATGTGAACGTTCAACCACTGAGCCATGCTTGCAGGGAAGGATTTTGCTTTAAATATAAAATTTGTCATATTGATTTTTCACATCTAAAATAATTTATGTCCCTTATATTTATAATCAGTTATGTCCACAGAGCTCTTTTGAGAGACATAATAGTATCAGTGAAGACCTTTTTAAATTATAAATATAATATTTTATTTTGGATTATGTCTATTCAAACATATTTTAGTGTGGTGAAGGCTTAGGGTGGGGGTTGGGGGTAGGCTAGAAGGGGTCAATGGGGAAAAAGGGGACATATGTAATACGTTCAACAACAAAGATTTTTAAGAAATACATATTTTGAACTAAATTTAAAAAGATCAACAGTGTCATAAGGCCAATAGAATATTAGTTCAGAAAGCTCAGAAAACTTCCATGAATGAGATTTAATAAAATTTTGTGTGTTCAGAGGAAATGGCTATCATAGAAAATGTAACTGAAAGGCAGAGGTTTTGCTTTAGGAAAAGAGTTACAGAAAGCTGTTCTGGCAAAAGTAACTGACTCTTCTGAAACTTATGGAAGAGTCAGATAAGTATTAAAGATTCTGTTGCTCTTTGCAATGAATATGAAATTTGCAATGTACAGGGCAGTTTAAAAGTCAGAACTCTTACTACCGAGAATTGCTTACAGGATGCTATATAAAAAGAAAGTATAGTTTTAAGAGCAATCTTTTTTTTTTAAGTATTTTTATTGATTTTATAGAGAGGAGAGGAGAGGAGAGAAAAGTTGTCTCCTGTGTGTGCTCCAACTGGGGATCAACCCCACCACCTTTCAGTGTATAGGAGGATGCTCCAGCCAATTGAACCACACCAGCCAGAGCATTTAGAGTGATCTTAAAATTCTAGTCAACTTTCCTGACTTCCTGGATGAAAAAATTATTATAAATGATAGAAAATAACCTCCAATCAGTATTTCATCATCCTTTCTAAACTCACCCTTGTTTGTATTTTTACATTAAACTCAGTTCAGATTGACTAATATTTTTTTTAAAAAAAAATTAAATGAAATGCATATTTGTTGTAAAATATATATATAAGAGCAGTGTTTGAATCTTAAATTGTGGTGTTGACTCTATCAGTCTAACAAGCAATATTGTTTTGCTTGGCGGCAAGGGAATGGCAAAAAGGAGTGTGAGGGAGGAGCCATCTTGAAGGTTTTAGGGTGCTCCAGGCTAAGCAATTTTGGTCATGAAAGGTTACCACAGTGGAAATAAATTAAGACCACCCAAATGAGAATAAGCAAAGGTTATTTATTCTGGGCTCACAATAGCAAGGGAGCCACCCACCATCACTTGCCTTTGACAGAGGCTCAAAGGCCAGCAGACAAATGGGAAAGATTTACATTAGAGAAAAGGGAAGGCTACAGGTCTGTCCTGATTGAAGGCTGCAGGCATGGAGGGGGGCCAACTAGAAGCATGACATTCCATGTAGGTTAGGTTAGCAGAGCATAGTTGACTTTTTCTGGTAGGTCTTACATTGGAAGTGGGTGAAAATTAGACAAGTTGCCAGTTATTGATTAAACTAGAGGCCTGATGTACAAAATTCATGCCAGAGGCTCGGCCCTCGCAGCTGCAGTGGCTTGCCTAGGCCCTCGCAACCCCAGCTTTGTCTGGTAGGTCATCCGGAATGACATCTGGAAGGTCTTTAGGCTTCCCGGTCTAATTAGCATATTACACTTTTATTATTATAGATATGGCTGTTTTGGGGTTGATTGCTACAGAAGTTGTAATTTGGCTTCCTGGACTAGTTGGTGTGTCTGTGGTTTATTTTTATACTAGAGGCCCAATGCACGAAAATTCATGCAAGAGTAGGCCTACCTTCCCCCAGCTGCCGGCACTGGCTTCCCTCTGGCACCCAGGACTCAGGCTTCCCTCCTCCGTCCTCTGGCAGGCACCCGGAACCCAAGTTGGCTTCCCCCCTGGCCCTGGCTTTATCAGGAAAGACTTCCGGAATGACATCTGGTCTAATTAGCATATTACCCTTTTATTATTATAGATATGGTCTGGACATTGTCTGTATATTCAGTTTCTCACTACAGACATGTATCTCTGATATCCCATGTGTACATGTAATTAGCTGCTGATTTCACACATGTGTTTATCTGAAATCTTCCATTGAGGAACTGCACTTGTAGAAATAGGAGAAAAAACTGCACCAGCTGGCTAATTGACTGATTCTACCATATTAGATGTATAATGGTGCATTGATTAGCTGCAGAATCCAACACCATGTAACTCTATAAGTAAAAATGACTATATTAATATAATTATTGTATTTGTTTGCATAAAAAGAAAAAAAAGAAAAATTATTTCTGAAGCCTAATTTTTCTTATAGTGTTTCCATTTGCATTTTATATTCCAAAAAAAATGTACTTACCATGATGGGATTATTGTAATTGTGTCAACCTCTACATTTACGTAATATTAATTACACATTCAATTTTTCTATCTTTTTTTGTCAAATTGCATGTTTTTCAATTTCATCTTATGCTTATTAAAAACTAGATGAATACCACACTAATTTGTCTAAATTTCAATTTCCTGAATAATGGACTTTGGCTGTCATCAAAGCTAATATATTCAGCTAAATTTATTAGACCTTCCAAATCTCCAATATTTATTTAGAGTTTCCTCCGAGGTTCTTTCCCTTGAGAAAATAAATTATGAATATGTCAAACATGCTAGTTCTAACATTTAACAAGATAATAAATTGTCTTATAAAACTGCACTAAGAAAAAAATAAAAAAGCTAATCTACTTCTGTTCTAACAGTAGTTTATAGAGGTCTGGAGTCAAAGTTTGTATTTCTCTCTGCAGGTTACAAAGCACAAAGGACACTGTTATTCAAAGATGACAATCTGTCCATATATCTTTAAAAGGAATCCTCACTGAAGAATCTGGAAGATGAGGTCAATGTTAGGGGTTCCTTCCAAATATCTTAGATTACATGTGTTCATTTTACTTTTGTTACCAAAACACTCAATCAAAATACCTTTACAAAGGACCTACTGTGTCTAAGGTTTACTAGGCTTTACTGAAGATAAGAAAATACCTAGCCGGTTTGGCTCAGGAGATAGAGCTCAGATTGAAGGGTTCTAGGTTTGATTCTGGTCAAGGGTATGTACTTTAGTTGCAAGCTCACTGCATCATGGTCAGGGTGAGCGTGGGAGGCAACCAATTGATGTGTCTCTCTCACATTGATGTTTCTCGCTTTTTGTCTCTCCTCTTCTCTTCCTCTCTCCCTAAAAGTCAATGGAAAAATACCCTCTCAAATAAAATACCTAAAACATAATTACTGCCTGCAAAAATACAGAGTAAAAAAGACTATTTGAATAAAAAGAAAAGTTGCTGTGTATTAAAAATATCAAATAAATAAATTGTATTTATCTTCCAGTGCATGCAGGATTTTAATAGAAGTTATCGAATCTTCCTAATTTTAAAACCCAAAGCTGATAACAACAAAACTTTTCTCATGACTAAAAAAATAAATTTAAGTAAAGAAAAGCAGCAATTGTCCAGCCGGTATTGCTCAGTGGTAGAGCATCGACCTATGAACCAGGAGGTCATGGTTCAATTCCTGGTCAGGGCACATGCCTGGTTGTGAGCTCCATCCCCAGTAGGGGGCCTGCAGGAGTTCTCTTTCATCATTGATGTTTCTATCTCTCTCCCTCTTCCTTCCTCTCTCTAAAATCAATAAGAACATAATTTTAAAAGATTTTAAAACAGGAAAGCAGCAATTTCTTTCCTATCTTGTGTACTTAACCTCCACAATCTGCTAACTATGTATTGTGATTAAATTATCAGCAAAAAAATGTATATATATATATATATATATATATATATATATATATATATATTAACAAATATTGGCATGGACCAGAATAATAGATTGTGTATATAAATATGAAAAGAACACGTTGAAGAAAATAAAATAAAATAGAAATGGATTAGAAATGTTTCACATAATTAGAATAAGATGAGATTTCCAACAATTGCCACAAATATGCTTACTATGTTTTTTATGGCATATACATCATTTTAATTAAATTTAGCTTCATCATTGACCTGTCTTATGAAAGCTTAGAAAATGTTCCATTGGAGATCTATCTAATCTAGGGTTAGAATAATAATCAAAATGATCTAGCACTCAAAGCATTAATTTTGTAAATAACCCTAAATAAGAAGCATTCTTGGAATCTTATTTTCTCAGCTTATGAACAGCTTGTTTTTTTAATGTAGATAAATTTGTGTGAGTGAATCATTAAAACTTGAGAACAAGCAGAGTAATTACAAAATACTTCAGGAGTTCTATCAAGCTGTCTAGAAAGCCTCCAAGGTGAGATAAATCTGACAGCTTTGGAATTTTTTCCTGGTCTAAGGAGAAACTGGACAGTCCCAATACATGTACTATGCTATATAATAAGAGGAATGTGCTAATTATCCATTACTCCATGAGACATAATGACCAACTATGTAACGACCAGATCACGGATCTGTAGGAGGGTGGGGCAGCGAACTACAAGCGGGTGGTGGAGAGCTACAGGAGGGGGCAGGGCAGCAAGATATGAGGGGCAAACTGGGGGAGCTACAGGAGGGCGGGGCAGTGGACAGAGAGCTACAGGAGGACGGCAGCGACCTACTGACGCTCGCTCACAGGACTACTAGTAATTAATGTTTTCTCTAAGCACCTTTTATTTTCCTTATTATTTAACTTACATTGCTAACTGAGAGTAAAATAAATCAACTGACATGTATTTTCCCCTTATTTCTTTTACATCTCTCCCTTGACATGATGAATACATTTAACTTTTATATCCATTTTCTTAAAATGTATCCATTCATATCAAGTATTATGACATTAGTTGATCAAAATATTTAATTGACTCTTGAGTTTCTTTTGGAAGTTCAGGCCTAGGATTGAATGAGGTTCTGATTCTGTTAGCACTGAAAAATAAAACAAAATAATAGATTTGGACTCTTGGCTTAAGGAAGAAAATAATTTTGATGACTAGTGGCTCTATGAGGAACAAATTGCTTTTATTTTATTCATTTTCCTAATCTTTTCTCCCTAAAACTTTCTAGAATGACTTCTGTTTTTTTTATGAAATAGTGCCCTGCTCCAGTTTTAGCTCCTAATCATGTGATTGCGTTCAAGCAAATATTTCATCTTCAAGGGGCCCAGGAAAAATTTTATGGAGGGCTCACTCTGGATTATACAATATGTGCTGAGAATGTTACATCATAACAGAGT
This sequence comes from Eptesicus fuscus, assembly GCF_027574615.1. Taxonomy (NCBI): domain Eukaryota; kingdom Metazoa; phylum Chordata; class Mammalia; order Chiroptera; family Vespertilionidae; genus Eptesicus; species Eptesicus fuscus. The sequence goes on from NC_072475.1 coordinate 35,614,736, forward strand.
ATGTGTTTTTGAATATTTTCCATGTACTATGTGCTTACTATACACACATATTGTTTAACTTATTCAACACAGTAAACGTATGAAGTGAGTGCTGTATTAGCCATTTGATAGATGTAGAAACTGAGGCTTAGGTCACAGCATTAGTGAGTTACAGATTGGGGAAGTGTCTCCAAAGCCCATTTTCTTACAGTATGCTCTGTGACCTCTTTTTCCTCATATCTAAGATACGAAATTCAGAATGTATGAGATTCACAAACAAACCAGGGTTCATAAAGGTGAGCTAGAATGGAGCAGTGGTCTCAAGGGTCTCAAAGTATGGCCAGAGAACCAGCAGAATCAGCATCACCAAGGACTATCTTAGAAATGCAAATTATCTGACTGCATTTAAAACTCTGGGTGTGGGACCAGCAGTGTTTGCTTTAACAAGACCTCTAGGGAATTCCACTGGTATGGAGTTTAAAAGTACTGACTTCACCCAAATTGTCTTTGCTTGAATCATGCCTTGAACCTGTCTTAACTATGCAAATTAGGTAAGATATATTATCTTTCTGCATTTATTTCTCCCTAAAATGGGAATAGATTTATATTTGCCTCAAAGACTAATTGTGGAGATGAAAATAGTATATATATACATACATATATATCTATATATATATCTATATCTATCTATATATATATATAGATAGATATATATATATATAGATATATACTGAGTGGCCAGATTATAAATATATGTATATATATATTTATATATATATATATTATGTATATATATGAATGTATATATATATATATATATATATATATATATATATAAATGTATATATATACTATTTTCATCTTCACAATTAGTCTTTGAAGTGTATATATATAAAGATATACATATATATATATATATACACAATGAGTGGCCAGATTATTATGACCACCCCATCAGTACTTCGTTGGGCCACCTTTTGACTTCAATACTTTGGTGATTCTTCTTGGCATTGACTCCACGAGATGTTGAAAGGTGATGCGGGGAATCTGACACCATGCCTGATGAATAGCACTGTCCAGTTCTGTGAGATTTGATGGTTGTGGAACCAGCTGCCTGATGGCTCTTTTAACTTCGTCCCACAAATGCTCAATTGGATTGAGATCTGGTGATTGTGGGGGCCACCTAAGCAAGGTAAAGTCTCCCTCATGTTCTTGAAACCACTCCTGCACAATATGAACACCGTGACATGGTACAGTGTCTTGTTGGAAGAAGCCATCTCCATTGGGATATGCCATCAACATGATAGGATGAACTTGATCAGCGACAATACTTAGGTATGTTGTGCTATTCAGATGTTGTTCCACACAAATTAAAGGGCCCAAATCATGCCAGGAAAACATGCCCCAAACCATAACACTACCCCCACCAGCTTGAAGGGTTATACTCATGCATGTGGGGTGCATGCTGTTTCCGCAAAATTCTCACTCTGCCATCTGCATGATGCAACTGGAAACATGATTCATCGGACCACATGACTTTTTTCCAATGCTCGACTGTCCAATCCTTGTGTTCCTGTGTGAATTGGAGACGTTTTATCTTGGTAACTGCAGACAGCAAAGGTGTTTGAACAGACCTTCGGCTTCCATATCCCATCCAATGCATTGTATGGCTAATTTGCCTACAAACATCAGGTGATCATAATAATCTGGCCACTCAGATTGTGTGTGTGTGTGTGTGTGTGTGTGTGTGTGTGTGTGTGTGTGTGTATTACTAGAGGCCCGGTACACGAAATTCGTGCACAGGTATGGTTCCTAGGTCTGGCCTGCAATCAGGGCCATCTTCCCCAGCTGCCTGCAGCCAGCCCCACCCGCTACCACCACCCACCCCTGGTTTCCCATTCGCCATCGGGTGATCAGTGCCTGATGGCCAGGGGAAGGGACCGAGAGGTCGGTTGTTCCCACCTGCTCACTGGCCCCATCCCTACCATAGGTTGCCCTCTGTGTGTGGAGCGACCAGCGGGGTGGGGTCCTTGGCCTGGCACTGACCACATCCCCCACCACCCAACCCTGGTTCCCTGCCGGCCAGGGAAAGGGACCGAGAGGTGGTCAGTGTGCCTCATAGTGACTGGTCCAGCAGTCGTTCTGGTCGTTGTGCCATTAGGGTCAATTTGCATATTACTCTTTTATTAAATAGGATGTTTAGTACAATGTATACAGTAAACTAAATACTCCACAATTATTAGCCTATTCTTATAGAAAATGAGTATCTATGCTGTGGGAGGAAGGGTTTCCTCTGTCCTAGATCATCAGGTGAAAACATTTGAAAGACCCTAGAAGGTAAAATCTGTTAAAGTTTATTTCTATTCTATGATTTTTAGTAACAGCAACTTCTAGGCCATGCTTATAAGAGTTCTTCTGACCAAACCTGTTTATTAGAGCCATTTAACTTATCTTCATGATATACAAATAGGCTTAAAATAATTTTTCAGAGTTTTTTGTGAATACAATAAAAAATATGAACCAGACAACTTTGTAAAAAATTTTTTATTTATTTTTATTTTTTTGTTTTCGTTTGTTTATTTTTCACTCTATATTATTTTACTTCCTCCTAGTTCTGTTCTTTATCTAAAACCCATATTTGTCCTAACTACCCACAGACTCTCGATACAAAATATTTCCTCATACAACCATTTGCTCTGCACTGATCTATACTTTTGTTCCCTTAAATCTTTAAAATTGGGATAGTTTGATAACTTTAAATAATACTAAGCATGCTCATATTTCCCCATTTTATTTGAAAAGGATATTTATTTGCTAACATTCATAGATATGGAGGTATCCAAGTTCAATGAGCTCTACAATTCATCAAAGTCTGAGCTCCACTGGTAACTAATACATTCTTCTGACTATGAGGAAACACACAAGAGTATTAGCTATGGGAACAAAGAAAGGAGGAGCACCTCTGCCGCAAAGAGTGAGAGTGAGAGCTATAACCATCTTCTAGATGAGGAATATTTGAAAGATGAATCGGAGGCTAGGGTGGATGGCCATCCAGCGGAGGAAACAAAAGTTTGAGAGGCATTGGCTCAGGGACCTTACTAATCTGGATAATTGTGTCTAGCATAGCTGGAGAGAAGCAGTGGAACAAAGAGTGGGAAGGAAGAAAGAGAGGGGATTATGGAAGGTTGTCTTATCAACCTAACAGGCCTGTATGGTTGATTTTATCTTCATTTTGCAGAAGAGGAAAATGAGTGAGGCCTTTTGAGCAAAAATAACATAGGAAATAAACAACAGAACACAAATTCAAGACCAGGTCATATTCCAACTCTTATCTCGCACTCTTTCAGCTGAACTATATGCCTAGTTAGAATGTCCTTAATCAAATATCATTTCCCTTATTTATATACACAGTTTAGATACTCTGGCCTGACATATACTGAAACAATATTTTGGACAGAGCTTCTTTTACAAATGACCCAATTTTTTACTTACTTAGAAATAAATGTTTTCCTGAATGGATCCGTGCTTTAGGCAACTGGAAATAAGAAGAGAAGGAAAAGTGGAAAGAAATTAATGCTGCTTGATTGCCTACTGTGAACCAGGGACTATGCTTGATATTATATATAGTATGTTATTTGAGTACTCACAACAGTTGTTTAAGTTATATATATATATATTTTTTTTATATATATATATTTTATTGATTTTATTACAGAGAGGAAGAGAGAGGGATAGAGAGTTAGAAACATCGATGATAGAGAAACATCGATCAGCTGCCTCTTGCGCACCCCCTACTGGGGATGTGCCCGCAACCACGGTACATGCCCTTGACCGGAATCGAACCTGGACCCTTCAGTCCGAAGGCCGACGCTCTATCCACTGAGCCAAACCGGTCTCGGCTAAGTTATATATTATTAACTTCTTACAAATGAAGACTCTGAGATCAAGATATAAAAAATTTGTCCAAGGTCATGCAGCCAATTAAGTGGAAACTAAAGCTAGAATCTGGGTCGGCTTGAGCCAGGACAAAATCATCTCAAAATCAACTCTGTTCTTCAGAGTTTAACAATTGAGTTTAACAATAAGCTCAAAACAATACTACTAGGCAATCTAAAAAAATGAATTGAGAAAAGGTTTTAGGATAATGTCTTTAAGAAAGGACAGACTTATGCAAAGAAATTATCAGGGCATTTTAAACCTAATTACATAAATAATCTAGCATTTTATATAGCTTTTGGATTTCAAATTTATAGAAAGAATGATGAGGTCAGTGGAACATATGAATGGCAATAGATCATGAGACAGCATGAAGAAACAGTGAGTGAAAATGGGATATTAAAGGGGTTCTCAGGGGCTTCATTTGTCAACTCATTTATATACGTCATTTGTGAAGGTATTCAATATCCATTATTCCATATTTCCTAAAGAATCAGTTTTCTGTATGATCGGATTTTGGCCAAGCTAAGTTTTATAACACAATGATACCTCATCAGAGGAGGCTATTAATTCAAGCTCTAGGCTGGAATCCATTAGTGTCTGAGAAACTACTGACCATCCAAGTAAGAGTGGCTTCAATCCCTGTTTGAGCCCAGTCCAGGGTTTTCCACAAATCTTGATTCTCAAGTTAGTGTTTCAGTTATTGGCTCCCTTTCTCAGGATCCTGATCTTCCAGGAATATCTTTGAGTAATAATGTATGCATTGTTCAGACATGGAAAGTAAATTAAAAAAAAAAAAGAGTAACATCTCCAGAACACTCATAAGTATTATATAAAATTATCTATATTTCTATGTAGTTTATCTTGTTGAAGGCAAAAATATTGATTACTTAACCATCTGCATATAATGTATTACTTAAAATAAGAACAAAGGCACTTGTCATAGTTTTATATTGACCAAAATTTTTTTCTAATACACGAGCTATAAGCCACATAGACTAGGGAGACCCTGGTGATTGTTTTTATTATTAAAAACAATTCTAAAAATTATAAGTATAATCCACTGAGTGCCTACAAGCATTTTTTCTAGACCAAGGGCTGAAAGTAAATATTTTGGCTATGTGAACTATAGAGTATCTGTTGCAATTACTCAACTCTGCTGACAAAACAGCAAACAGACAATATGTAAGTGAATAGGTGTGATTTGTTCCAATGAAACTTTATGGATAGTGACATTTAAATGTCATATAGTTTTTATATTTCATGAAATATTCTTCTTTTGATTTTTTCAACTATTAAAATTTTAAAAACCATTCTGAGCTCATGATCCATACAAAAAAGGGCTGGATTCACCTGTGGGTCATTGTTTGCCCATCACAGTTCTAGACATTTACCCTGTCACCCCAGTCACTGTCATCCATCTCAAGATAAGATTTATTATCTCTATTGCACAGATGATGAAACTAAGTATTAAGAAGTACTTAAAAGACTTGAACATCACATAGCAATTGAGTTTAGCAAAACTTTAATAATTTTCTTGACCTAAGTCTTAGTTTCTTTATATGTAAACTTGGAGGAATTGCTCATATTTATAGTAGTATAACAGAGATTAAATGCTTTATTTATTTAAACACTATTTAATTCTTTTTAGTTGTAGACTCTTCCCTGAAATACTAAAATTCAGAAGATATAAGTGTGTACCGCAGACCTTGGCCTTGCCCATATGAAGCTTATAATTACATTTATAAAATATATATAAATTAAAAATTAGAACACATGTGATTGATGCTTTGATAGAAAAAAAAATGAAGGCTTAAGGGAAAATATAGCAGAGATACCTATTCCAATTTTCAGAAAAAGCCTATTGGAAAACAATGGTGTCAAATGGAGCTGTAAAATTATTTACTGAAATGAAAAAAAAATATTTCAGGCAAGGACAATGCGAAGATGAGAGAGAATTAATCCTTTAAGAAAATAAGCCCTGGCCATTGTGGCTTTGCTGGTGGGAGCATCATCCCATACACAGAAAGGTTGAGGGTTTAATTCTCAATGGGGCACATACATAGATTGTGGGTTCAGATCTGGTTGGGGCGCTTACAAGAGGAATTGATCAATGTTAGAAACAGATGTTTTTCTTTGTCTCTCTCCTTCTCTTCCTTCCTCCCTCTAGAATAATTAAATATATCCTGGGGTGAGGATTAAGAAAATGAAAGAAGTTCAATATGACTAGAACATATAGATCAAGACATAAACAAAACAGAGTTCAAGACCTTATGCTAGAGAAGTAAGACATATAAAGGCATGTTAATAAGTTTACACATTACCCTAAGAGCAAAGTAAAGTCCTGGAGAGTTTTAAACAATGAAAATATAGTATTAGACTTGTATTTTAAAAAGTTTATTCTACTGCAATATGAGAAATGAACTAGAAATTGTTAAGAATAGGTCCAGGGAGACCAGTTCAAAAGGAGATGCTATGGTCCAGATGAATGATGATGGTGGGTTGAATTAGAGTAATGGTAGAATAAATTAAGAGAAAGAATCAGATTCAAGAAATGTTAAATAATTTTATACATTTAAAAATATTTATTGCATATCTACTTATCCCATCCATTGTTTGAGGTGGTATGGATAAAACAATAAACAAAATAGGCTGACAACTCTGTCATATTCTAAGAATAATGGACAATGTAGAGTGAAAAGTTATTTCTAGGATTTTACTTGTAGAAGCTGGATAGATGGTGGTAATGTAAACTGAGATAAGGAAAAATAGGAGAAACAGGTTTGGTGTGTAGTGATTTAAAAACCTGACTAAAATTCTTTATAGTTCTTCCTGAGCACATGTTTCCTTCTGAAGCTAAGTAGGACCAGAACCAAAAATAAAGACATAGTAGGTTTATGACTCTTTAAACAGTTTTTTTAATTTAGCTTTTTCCTACCTTTTATAACCAGAAAATAAAAAAAAATCGGAGAGGAAGAAAAATATGACTGGAGTTGCAGAACAAGAGCAGACATGTCTGATATAAACAGATGTCAGAGAAAACTTATGTGTATGCCTCCTTCCCCAACCCCTCAAAATAGACTTTTTTTAAAGGTAGCATCTGCTCTACTTTAAAATGACTTATCTGGAGCTTTTATACACTAAATGAGTACATTCTTGACAGAAGCTTGGGTTTTTCAGGTGACATATCTGAGGTGGTTTCTACCAAGATCTCTAACAGCTGCACAAAGGACCAACCTATCTTTTTTTCCTATACTCTGGGATTCCTTAAAAATAGTTAGTATTACAGATAATTTCCTCACTATGATATTTTACCCATAAATTTAGTTCTACTTCAGAATATCAGAATATTTGTTACCTAATATTCTGTGTGTGTGTGTGTGTGTGTGTGTGTGTGTGTGTGTGTGTGTAGTTGGACTAACACAAATAACTATTTTTATTATTTTTACATACAATAAAACCATATTCATAAATAGTATTTTCCAAATACTCCAGAGCTGGAGTCATTATAAAGTATCCTAGTTAGATGAACACAGAAACTTAGCAAATGGAGATCATCCTTTAAAAAAAAGTAACATGATAAGATTATTTCTTGATATATTATTGAAAGTGCCTCTGAAGTCAGAAATAGATATGTTCACTAGGGGAGTTTAATTTTATCTGAACCTCCAGACTAAACTTTAGGCTGGAGATAATAGATTTGGCGATTATTCTCTTTGTGTATAATATTAGAAACAATGGCAGCAAATAAAAATACCTAGTGCAAATGTATGGAAAAGTAGCATTTAAGAGATTTAAACATAAAATAAGAGAGGAATTAAGGAAGAACAACAGCAGTCCCAGAATTAAAAAGAAAGTGTTTCAAGAAGGTATATGGTGCCAAAGGCTCCACAAAGGGTCATTAGATTTATCAAAACTGAGATTATAGTAACTTTGATCAAGATGGTGCCAATAGAATGCTAGGAAGTCTGATGCAGTGAGGGAAGGAATGATTGTGAAATGAGAAAATCAAGGATGTAAGTATAATAAATATTTTAAATAGTTGAGCCCACTAGGGAATAAGGAAGGGAACATGAATTATTGCTTATTTTTCTGTATTATTTTTTAAGTTGAGAGAGATCTGAACATATTCTAGTAAGGATTTTTTAAAAATAGTCTGGCCCAGGCTGGTTTGGCTCAGAGGATAGAGCTTCTGCCTGCAGACTGAAGGGTCCCTGTTCAATCCCAGTCAAGGGCACATGCATGGCTTGTGGGCTTGATCCCCAGTAGGGGGTGTGCAGGAGACAGCCAATCAATGATTCTCTCTCATCTCTCTCTCTCCCTCTCGCTTCCTCTCTGAAATCAATAAAAACATATTTTAAAAAATAGTGTGTAGGAAGAGTTGGAAGATTCTGCTATAGATCGCTGGTAAAGCAGGGAGGGAAGGAATCTAGGAAAGAGATAATAGGTATATTTTCAGAATGATACCCTTTGCTTATATTGAAATAGCATGAAAGAAGAAAAGATGTGGTATGGTAGATACCCTTGTAGGTTAGGTGTCAAGCAGTTAAGATATTTTCCTCTGAAGATTTTATTATAAAGCAGGTAAAAGTAGGAGGAATAAAATAAGATAATCAAAGTTTTAATATTTAAATAATTTTCATAGAAAAAGATAGTATGATGTTGAATAGTAGAAAAGTCTAGACAGACATCGCTAACCATGAATTAAGAGCGATAATTTATTAAGATAACAAGTCCCTAGCACATGGGGTCAGGAAAATAATATGTTTAATGTAAATAATTCTATGGGATGAGTAAGTGGTTTCTATATATGTGCCAGTGTCTATATATTTGCATCTAGGTAGATGCACAAATATATGTGAACATATATATTTTTGTACTTTCACCATTCTTTTATAGTATATTTTTGTTGTGTTCTTTTTATAGTTAAACTCTCTTTAAAAAATACTTGATTTACATTATGGTGATCAGGGAAATTTTTCTCATGATTCTCTTGTTCTCATTGTTGAAAAATGAACACAGCTCAGAATTATTCTTGATATTTCTATAAATTTATGCACCTAATACAATACTGGAGATTTCCTTTAATATATAGAAATGTCAGTGAAGTTATTACCAGGGTAGGTTTTAGTGAATAATTTCCAATTTCATTTGGTTTGATACTAAAAAGAAAATATTGACTATGCATTGCACAGAATAAGGAAGACATAAAAATGATAGAAAAACCAGAATCACTCTAGAATAACTACCAAGGGAAAAAGATATCTAAGATCATATCCATCATTTTAATTAAGGGTGCTTGAAACTACATATGGCTTCCTTTGAATAATAAGCATTTACAGAAGAGGTATGATTAGAAATTGCAATCTCTTTTACAGGTCCAATTAAATCAACTTCATTTCAATAATGGTGAGTGATTAGAAAATCATACTTTGAGTCATCATTCAAAGAATCTATTTTGTTTTTTAAAGTTCTGCAATTTGGTTTACTAGATAATGACTACAGGGTTTAAAATTAATGGAAGAAGTTTAAGAATGATTAAATTATATGTGTTAATCAGGCTATGATTTTGTATGCATGTCATATGCAGAGAACTTATCTATATCATCCATAACCCATTGATCTCAATTTTTTTCTTTCTCATAAAATTTATTTTTGGCTTAAGGTATTTGACTGGATAATTTTTAATGAGATTATTGTTGCTCCTGTGTTCTGCTCCAGACAAAACCAGGAAAATTAGATTTTAAGAAGAGAAACAGAATTGCAGGATAAAATGATATATCCATATTTATCATCAAGAACACAAGTCTCTCAGTAAATTCTATTTCAAATGTAATTTCAATATGCATTTATCTTTAGATCTAGTATTCAACTTTATCCAGGTATCTTTTATTATAAAGAAATATGCATTCACAGAAAGTTTACTTTGTAAAAAGGTATACTATATATTTTTCAAGAGAAGCATATGCTATGATATATTTTTTATGATTGCACGGTACACAGAATATTATATTGAGACATTATTTTATTTTATAAGTAAATTCTGATTTTACTAGAATAAATATAAAAATATATTATGCTTAGATCAAAAGTTATAGTTAAACATAAAAACATATTTATAGATGTTATCAAATTGTTTCTATTATAAATATGCAAAAGCTATTTTAAAGGTTTAGCTTAAATGGTTTCCTTCCTTCCATGTTGATTGACAGTTCATTAAGATCAATAAGCTGCATTTGTGTCATCAGTCTGCAAGGCAGTATTGAAATACATTTTCTGCTTCTCACGTAATCTATGTAAAAAGGATACATAAAACATTAAGCTGCAATTCCTGTCTTTCTCTTGCTGTGATGAAGTCAAAGTTTAAAAGAAGGAAATCTCAAAATGAGGCAAGGAGATAAAGTTAAAAGAGATGGTAAACAAAGGACCCCTATTTTGCTTCTATACAGATGACACAAAAGTCAATATGAGTTTTGAAATATGTGAGTCTAGTTGCTTTAATAAAGAAAAAAGTACAGTTGGATTCTGGGCACAGTAGGAAAAAGTCTGGCCAAAGATGTAATTATTATTTTTCTAATATAGTTTTATAGGTATGTATATAAGTGCCATCTATGTTTACTTTGCATAACTGACACTTGTCTATCATAAGGTACAAAGCTTTAAGTTCAAGAAACATGAGCTAAAAAGTCATATGTTAAGTATTGTGCTGACTTCAGAGACGACAACGTAGAAACAACTTAATGTTTATATAAAATATGGGACCATGTATATATGCTACTTTTTTAAAATTACTACACAGTTCAAAATCAATATTGACGCTTGAGTCACCTGTATGAAAGAAAAAAAGTTCATTCCTTACCATAGCTTTTAAATAGTATAAATATTGATAAAATGTATATTAATATACATGTATAATAGATGTATAACAGATGTATCTATTTATTCTACTTTTTAATATTTTAGTCAAAGTATATATTGCATTTTCCCAAAATATTAACATAATACCAGGTACTAAACTAAAGAGTTTGCATATATTATCTAATTTAAATTTTTTTAAAGACATATATTCTAGTCATTACTGACAACGTGGGAATGATGAAGTAATGTGATTTGATAAAAGTTACTTAACTTGGACATTGCTGATAATTAGCATAGCTGGTGTATAAACACAGGACTTTCTGGTAGAAACATTTACTGCTGAACATATATTTATGTGTCCCTCCATATTTCACAGGACTTTTGCAGTTAATTTGTGTAATATAACTAGATCTAACTAATGTGCTATGAGTATAAGACACTTATGATAATTCTAAGTCACAGCTCTTCACAACTCAGTCATAAAAAAAGATGAAATATAGCTATTTGCAATAACATATAATACTCTTGATAGTATTATGGTAAGTGAACGAAGTCTGATTGAAAAGGGAAAAAATTTATTATGATTTTACTCATATGTGAAATATAAAACAAAAAGTAGCAAACTAACAAAACAAAAACAAACTCTCAGATGTAGACAATAGAATTATGGTTACCAGAGAGAGGTGGGTAAGGGGAGGATGAAGTGGGTAAATGGGGTTAAATATATGCTAACAGAAGAAAACCAGACTTTGGGTGGTATGCACCCAGTGAAGTATACAGATATAAAATTATAATCCTGTATACCTGAAAATTATATGATTTTATTAACCAACTAGAGGCCCAATGCACAAAATTCCTGCAAGAGTAGGCCTTCCTTACCCTGGCTGCCGGCACTGACTTCCATCTGGCACCGGGACCCAGGCTTCCCTTGCAGACCCAGCTTCGTCTGGAAGGTCATCCGGAAGGATGTCCAGTCTTATTAGCATATTATGCTTTTATTATTATAGAACTGGGAGCCCAGTGCACGAATATGAGCACCTTGAAAAAAATTGTGGGCCGCCAGGCTGCGGTGGACACAGGGGCAGGTCTCGGCCCATCCTCCACACCCCTTACTGGCCCCTCCTGCTGTGGCTCCCGGTCCCCTGTCTGTGGCCAATCGGGATTGGCACCCAGTGCTGGCAGTGGGTGTGAGTGGCGGCTCCAGCACTGGCTGTGGATGTGAGTTATGGCCCAGGTACCCACTGTGGGTGCAAGCGGGGCTGTTGCTGGCAACAGGTGCGAGAGGTGACTGCCAGCTCGATCACACCTCAGGGCTTCTCCACCTCCCCCTGCTCCTGAGGGGTGACCGGGGCTGGCAGCCACTGCTCACACCCACTGATGGTGCCAAGCAATTGGGGCTGGTGCTGGGCACCAGCAACGGTGTGAGCAGCGGCTCCAGCACCAGCAGCAGGTGCAAGTGCTGGGCAGGACCATGGCGCACAGGAGCAAAGAATTTTCAGTAACCACCAGAGGCTCTCCCAATGACAGTGACCAACACCCTATCTTGGCCTGGCACCCCCGCTCACTTACTCCACCATCCTGCCATGGCCAATGCCCACCATGTCCCATGCTCTGCTGCCTGCTGTCCACACCCATCATGTTCTGCACATGGCCCCTGGTGGACAGCGCATGTCATAGAGACCGGTTGTTCAGTTGTTTGGTTGTTCTGCTGTTCGGTCTACTTGCATATTAGCCTTTTATTATATAGGATATTGCCCCAATCATTTATTTATTTATTCATTTTTATTGAGCTAATATGCTAATTAGACCAGACAGCGGAATGGTGGGGCCACAGGGCTGCAAGGCGAGCGCCAAAGGAGCTGGGACTGCGAGGGCCAAGGCAGCCGGGGCTGCAAGGGCCTACCCTTGCACGACTTTCATGCATTGAGCCTCTAGTTAAGAAATAATTGTCAGTAAATGATCTGTCAATTCTTTCACTTCACCTGCTATGACAGTCAGCAACATTCCCCATGGTGAATTCTAAAGTATCCTAAGGCCCCAAATGAGCATATGGTGTAAAACACCCATTGACAATATTGTTGTATTAAGTCACTTAGATTTGAAGGTTAATTTATTATTGTATCATAGCACAGGAGGTAATTAATAAAATCTCTAAATCTCTGTGCTTAATCTCAATGCTATAATAGTTGCTGTGATTTAGAGTTAGTAAAGGAAAAAGGAAAACTCAGTCAAACCACTGGGCTTCAAAAAGATAAAAAGGAAGCGAATAGAGAGATTATTATCCAGAAAATACAAAATAAAATAATAAAATAAATGCAAACATAGTTGTAATTTTAGTAACTATAAGTAGGTTTAATCAGTTGAAAGAAATTTTTTTCAGCTCTAGTTGGTTTGGCTCAGTTGATAGAACATCGGCCTGTGGACTGAGGGGTCCCAGGTTTGATTCTGGCCAAGGGCATATGCCTGGGTTGTTGGCTTGATCCCCAGTGTGGGGTGTGCAGGAGGCAGCCGATCAATGATTCTCTCTCATCATTGCTGTTTCTATCTCTCTCTCTCCCTCTCCCTTCCTCTCTGAAATCAATAAAATATATTTTAAAAAAAGAATTTTTTTCAGACGGTGTTTTTTTTTTTAATTTTAAGAACTGCAGTTGTGTTCTAATTTCAATTTATAAAAAATATTATGAGACAGAAAACCTAAAAGTAAATGGATTTTAAAAATTATATGCCAAGCAAATACTAAACAAAGAAAACTGATATAGGATTATTAACATCACACAAAATAGGTTTTAAAGCACAAACTTAGATTACAAATTCAATTAGAATATTATCTCATTAGGATAAAGAGAATAAATATCCAAGAAGGTATAGCAATTCTGAATATGTAGGCTCCATTTCATTTTTACAGAATGAAAACTCATCAAATTATAAGAAGGATTTAATACATTCAGAATCACAATGTAAGAGTTTTAATGCACTGTTCTCAGAAAGTGATAGATCAAAAATTACCTGAAGGGTACAGGGAAACTAAGGATACATTGGTATCCTCGGATACTTTGCTATCCCTAGAATGAGGACAGAAGTTAGGGTTACTAGGTAAGGGAGTGTACCTAGAAGAGACATTTTGGTGCTTTATGATAAACTAAATGCCCGATGCACAAAGATTTGTGCAGAATGGGCCTTCCTTACCCTGGCTAACAGCACAGTCTTTGCTCCGGCCCGAAGCCACCTTTCTGTCTTCCCACGCTGCCCAGAGGCCCGGAGCGGCTGGGGTGGAGTGAAACACCTGTGTCATCGACATGGCGATGAATCAAGCGTCCCGCCCCTGGCCACTGCCGCCTGTGTGTGCAAATTAACCCATCATTTTTTGGGGTTAATTTGCATACTCACTCCTGATTGGCTGGTGGGCATCGCTAAGGTATGGTCAATTTGCATCTTTATCTTTTATTAGTGGAGATGGTGAGTTTTCTTCTAGAGGCATTAGAGACAGGATAATGGACTCAATAAATTATTTTTAATATGTCATAACAGATGTGCCATGATGATGCAATGAACAAATTTCATAGCCTACAGTCACTAGTATACTTTTGGTGTATATGGTGTGTTTACCAAATTTTCCATTCTTCTTCCATATTTTTATCATACACACAAACAAATAATTTGAGTTTTACTTCTATCATTTTGTTGTGTAAAAAGTAAGCATTGAGAGTTCTAACATCTTAGTACCATTTCCAGTGTTGCCTCTAAACAGGTGTGTAATGTTAAGCAAGTTATTTCCATTTTTAACCCTTTTCTGCAAATTGAGGTGATATCAGACAGCCAATATTTCTTTCATTACTTACTGCACCATAAATTAATGTAAATGGTTTGAACTTTGGGGGATTATTTTTGTTACTTATAAATGTATATTTAAATTATATATTTCAGATATATAATAATTTAGCAATTAATTTTGTTCATTAAAAAATGAGAAAAATAAAGTACCTGAAAGGCATCGTACAGATCTGAGACAATAAAACCCTGGCACTTCTTAATCTGCCTAATTCAATGCAATAGATCCATGCCAGTTTGTGTCCTCAATCTTCTAAATAAGTTAAATGAAGGGGCACTGGTTTTAATGTCCCCTTTAAAAATGGTACATTGTTAGCAACGTATTATATATGAAATGAAATATGAAACAGTCACATTACTAAATATAGCCACTTTGTATGCTGTTTCCCATTAAATATATATTTTAAATGAAGAAACATACATTTATATTAAATGATACATTTTTCCAAAGTTAAAGTTTACCTGAATGCTTTGATAAGATTTTCAGAATTGCTGTTATCACTTTGTTTTTAAGTTTGCTAAATGTATTCTTATGCCTCCTCTTATTAATATTATATATGTAGTTTGCCATCACATTCATACTTAGGTTTTACATTTTCTATATAAAAGTTTGATATCACCATAAAATATATACTTAGATAAATATATACATTTGATAATGTCAATTACCCACCCAAATATCTTTTATTAGATTCTGCTGTCTATAATGCTAGCTCTCAAAGTCTAATCCCTCAACCACTTGTGTCAGAATAATGAGGGATGCTTATTTTAAAACTAGTAGCCCATTTGCAGGAAGAATCCTGCAAGCGGCAGCTGCGGCCGCATGCACTGCCACTGCCGCCACCATTGTGTCCACTGTGCCTGCACCTGCTCCGCCCCGCCCAGGCTTTCCATCTGGCAGCCACCTTGCTTTCCGCTTTTCCTCCCTCTTCCTTTTAAGTTGTCTTCAGTCTTCACTCCTCCCTCCCTCAGTATATGCAAATTAACCGCCATCTTTTTTTGGTAATTTGCATACTCACCCTGATTGGCTGGCGGGCATGGCTTTGGCTGGTGGGCGTGGCTTGGGCATAGCGAAGGTGTCATCAATTTGCATATTACTATTTTATTAGGTAGGATGATGAATTCTAGCTTTTCTATGCAGGTCAACTGATTTAGAATCTTGTATCTGTGTATGCTGGGGTGGGGTTATGTTTAAAAATGTTTATTTTTTAAAAAGTTTCATAGGTGCTTCTGATGTAGATAGATCAGAGATCAGACACAGATATTCTGGTCTGTAGTACAAAGTCTATATACTTTACTATAACATACGAACCCCTTCACAGCCTTGCTCCAACTATTACCATAATTGCTTAATGTGATCTGGCAGGTTTGTTGGTAGAACTAAATGAAATCATGTGTTCACAGTTCTATTGAAATGTATGGCACATAGAAGACTTTCAGTTAACACTTGCTTCTATCTTCTACCCTTCTTTGGAATATGCAAAAGCCCCACATTTATCATATCACCTCTTTATTTGCCTAGTTCCTTTACAAAGAGTGAGCATACATACACCATGGTACATACACCATAAAATAATGTTCTTATATACTCTGAGGAACTAAAAATACAATGATCACTCAAACTTCAGGAAGTAAAGGAAGACGGGCTCCTGAAGTTTGTGGAAAGAATTTACCTTCCTCCTCTCAGAGGCGTGCTCTGTGGAGCCCTGGCCTTTACACAGATCTCCTGTGTAGAGGCGACTGCTCACTTCAGTGCATCTTTATAAAGAAAACATGGCGTTTTTTTAGGGAAAACATGGAAGTTGGTTAAGATCCACTTCACATTCTAGAAAATAGTCACATTAAGCTCTTTAGATAGTCCCAAACCTCTGTTATTAGACTGACTTCCTCAATAATCTCAGGACGCCTCAATGACCAACCACAGGTTAACAATTCAAGAGAATAGTGTTATTGAGTTTTAGACAGTAAGGTCTCACAGACAAGGAAACTCAGGGCCACAAAGGTGCAAGGACTAAGTCTCTATATTCTAAATCGGAAGATATTGTGTTTTTAACAACATGAGTACAGATATGAACTTTGGTGATGGTGGTAACATGGGAACACAAGTCATTAATTACCAAATAAAATGCAGAAATCAAAACGTTATCTTTACCTTTCCAGAGCAGGTTTTGCTTTGACCTGTTATGTGGAATGGCATAAGCCTTTTTCTAGGTTAATTTATTAATAATCGGTATTGTTATTTTTTTTTAAATTTGATAAGACATCTCAACGTAAATGGCATGGCTTTTCCCTTTATGAGGAACTTATTGACAAGGAAAGAAATCTCTCAAAATATGTACTTTTTCTAAACTTCATTTTCATTTGTTCCTTTAAAAGAATCATCGTTCCATCAAAACGGACTTCCCAGTGGTTAGTCAGAACACTTGGTTGCCTGTTGATCTTGCTGAGACTACTCCCCTAAACTCTACCCGCCTCTCTACACTGTATTCTTTATTTAAGGTCCAACAGAAGTGAAATCTCCAGGAATTGTGTTTGGGCCATTGCTGTTCACAATGACCACAGTGTTCTTATTGAACACTTGGAAGCACCATTTTATATGCTCATTTGTTTTTTCTTGCTGATATCTTAGCTTCCAACCTATAACCTCCTTAACAACAAGAACTACTCTATAGCAATTATCCAAGGACTCCTGAATTGTAGGTGCTTTATAAGCACTTCGTCAAAATTAATACTTCTAAGGTAAAAATTAATTAAATATGAAATTAAGACTCATGTAACACTGGGTAACAGGTGTTTGATAATAATATTAAGAACTTTTTTATTTGTTGGTCAGTGTTGTTCTGTGGGATATGCTAAGATGTTTGAGAAGAAAGGAGCTATAAGAATCCTGTCTATCGCTAAGCAGCGTGTGAAGAACAGAGAAACCATGAAAATTCCAAAGCGTGACAGTGTGCTTTGGTTGTGCAACTCCATATGTACATAAAATTTTACCAGGTAGCCAAATCTATAGATGATTATTTTATTTTTGTTTGTTTTTCAATTAGTATACACAGAAGGAAATAATTACATTAACAATTAACATAAAAATGATAGTATTATTAAATAAATAATTGACTTATACAATTGAATTCATTGTTATCAATATATCCTTTGCTTAAGGAGTAGGTGTTAGAAAGAAATGCAATCTTTATTCTTTACTGAAGCACTGTTTTATTAAATTTCTGAAGAGTAAACTAAAACCACATTATTTTGTGTGTACCAATATTCAGTGTTATGCTCTGAAAATGCAATCTCTAAAAATAAGCTATAAGTAGAAAATCATTGAACTCTTCTGTCTTCCCGCATTTTGCATATTTGATGTGTCTGTAGCATTATTATAAACTTTGCTAAATCCATTCTCTAACTTTCTCTGATTAATTACTTTGGTAATTGACCAAGTGCACAATTTAATGTACAATTACCTTTTATTAAAAATAAACAGCACCTCCCCTCTTTGCTACACCTACAGTGGTATCTGCAATGACAGAAAACTCAGTTTCTGTTGTGGTAGTGGGTGGAGTAGGCGGACAGCCAGCTCTTCCCACCCAAAAACACAAACTTTTTTTGGGAGAGACTTTAATGAAATAGATGTAAGATAATAAAATGCATTTTCAATATTTTAAATTTATTATTGTATAAAAATATGCAAAATCCAACTAAGCAACCTTGAGTCAACTGATGTAAGAGCATGTGCTTGGCATGAAATATGCTGCTTCTTCTGATTCTTACCTGGATGATATACAGCCTACCCAGTGCCTTCCTTACAGAGGGAATTTTCTCCCAGAAGCCTTTCCTGATCCCTCAGATTTATTAGGATACCCGTACACCTCCTCATAGCATCCTATAGCATGTAACTACTTAATAATTATAGTCAATATCTGGCTCTACTCATGAGAAGAGCCATACATGGGCAGGTCTGTTTTTGGGGGGTGCACAAGAAATTTACTTGAAATAAGTAAATGTGTTATAGTTTGGCTATAAAGTGGATAATGGGTTAGAGGCAGACATTTAGATCAATCAGGGAATTTAGGGAATATTCCAGATGAAAGATAACGAGAATCTTAATTCTGGATTTTAGCCATGTTAGGGGTACATACATTTTATGTATTTAGGGGTATATTAATTTTGCTCTGCACCATTTAATTTCTGTTTTTGCTGGGAAAATGGGCTGGGTATGTCAGGAGTATGTCCTTGCTTCCTGTCCTCTGTTGATGTCACAGCTTTGGAAAGCAATCCTGAGGTCTGCTCATTTCTGAGATCCCTGATTCCCCTAGCCCATGGCTGGCTGCCCTGAGGTTTGTTATCCACAGGGCATTTATTGCTAAATTGGGAGTTTTCTACTATAAAGTGACATAAATCAGAGTCAGGTCACGTCAGGATGAACATAATAGCCTGAAGGGCACCAGGCACCACAAAACCATGTTATGAAGGCTCTCACCAGACCACAATATATCGATGATGCCTCAGTTCTGAAAGATAAGGGAAGTGAGAAGGACTCCCTACAGATCACTGAATCTTGCCCATACGCCTTGGTTGAGTTTTAGGGTTTTCTGACTCCCTGCCCCACATACCACATACAAACTTACTTCCCATGTCAAGAACTCCACTTTAGTTATACTGGTTTATTCTTGTTTCTCTAGAAAGTTTATACTTATTTCTGCCCCAAGGTTTTAGCACATTTTATTCACCTCATCTGGAATATTTCCCCCTTTTTACATTTTAGATTCTCAAGCCCAAAATATATACATGTGGTATAGTTGCATAATGTGTTTAATGTGGACTAAAAAATTGGTGCTTACTGATTTTCTACTGTTGACTTCTTTCTTTAATTGTGTGAAAGTGATAGGACTTGTCTCTATCAGGAAAATAACTCCTAAGGAAAGAAACTGTCTTATATTTCTCTTTTCTCCCATATCACAGTGATGATAACATAATAAAGGCTCAATAGACACTGGTGGGATGGTTCCTGATTCATATACTACCTGTCAGATTATGTTACACCAAGCCATAGCAACCCAGTCTCTCTCAATTTCTTTCTCACACTAACCCATCAACAGGTGTATGATTATCTCACAGCACTACTTTCTAGAGTAGGATATATTGCATTTTAAGTCTGACTGATGACATAAAAACAATCCCACTGTGATAGTATGACTTACAGCTTAGGTTTGAGGTATAAACTATGGTTACTTTAATTTTGAATTATAAAATGGAAGAAATCACAAGTTTACTGGGTGTTTCTGTCTGTAACTAAAAAAGAAATTACATTGTAGAACCATGGTAGTGCTATTGCTTTAATGAACCTATTTATGTCTAACCACATTGTTCATGCATTATCTAGTAAATTCATTCAAAGCCTTAGGCAGATACTGTCACCATACTGGTCAATGAAACAGAGTAATTGAGGGGGACAATAACTATCCTCTAGATACTCACAGTTTAATTAATACATATACATACTTTTCTCTCTGGGCTAGTAAGGGAAAGATTGTGACAAAGTCAGAAAATATAAAAATACCTCCATATAAAGCAACAAGGCAACAGAATATGATCCATAAAGTTCAAGAAAAATGTATTTGTGTATATATTTTCCTTTATTACATTCCTAAAAAAACTCTTTAAACATTTAAATACAACACACAACAGTAGAGGCTGGGGACAGGTGCCTATCACACTGCTGGCCTTGACTTCTGTCTCTAGCCTCTACTATTGTGTGTGTGTGCCCATGGCTAGCCCCTGTAACCACATGAGTACAAGCTGACAGCCAGGGCACCCACCGCTGTTTGTGTACTTGGATCCAGTCCTGACTGTTGTCATAGGCCTGTACTGCTGCATGCACCTGCAGATTGGCCCTGTGGTGCACACCTGCATGCTGCTGGCACTGACTCCTCTCATTGGACCTCAGCAAAGTGTGTGGGTGTGCAACTAGTCCTTGCAAAAGGACAAGTGCACACTGAGAGTTTAGACCCCATAGCTGCTCATACACCCACAGTTGGCCCTAGCCCTTGCCACTGGCTGAGGCCCTTGCCAATGTGTGTGTACCTGCAGCCAAAACCCTGCCACTATGCAGGCACCTGCAGCCAGCTTCACAGTCATGAGCATACTATCAGCTCTGGCCACCAACACTACCACCTCCCTGGTCCCTTGCCTCTGAGGACCCCAATAGCTCTTACTGCCATATGGAACCCCACACAGCTCTTGTTGTCAAGGATAACACCATTGTCAATGATATACATTTGAGCTGCCTGAGCCAATGAGACCTTCATCACTCCAAATCTCAAAATATTTGTGAATTTTTCAATTCTTGTTATCAATTTCTAGATTTATACCATTGTGGTCATAAAAGATGCTGATATGATTGGAACCTTCTTAATTTAACACTTTTATTCTGTGGCCTAACGTAGGATAGATCATGTGACCTAACATATGATCTATCCTGGAGGATGCTCCATGTGTATTTGAGAAAAAAAATATTTATTGTTCTCTGTTGGATGGAATGTTCTGTACATGTCTAAGTCCAAATTGTCTGTCTGATTTAAGTTCAAAGTTTTCCTATGGATTTCCAGTCTGGATGATCTATCCATTTTTGAAAGAGGGATATTATTGTATTGCTGTCTATTTTCTCCTTCCAGGGCTATTAATATTTGCTGTATAGATGCTCCTATGTTTGGTCATAAACATTTGTAAATGCTATATCCTCTTGTTGGATTGCTCCCTTTATCATTATATTGTGCTCTTCTTTGTCTATTAGTACAATTGTCATCTTATATAAATACCAGAGGCCCGGTGCACAAAATTCATGCACTGGGTGTGTGTGTGTGTCCCTCAGCCCAGCCTGCACCCTCTCCAATCTGGGACACCTTGAGGACAGTCAGACATCGCTCTCATAATCCAGGACTGCAGGCTCCCAACCGCTCGCCTGCCTGCCTGCCTGATTGCCCTTAACTGCTTCTGCCTGCCAGCCTGATCACCCCCTAACCACTCCCCTGCCAGCCTGATCGATGCCTAACTGCTCCCTTGCTGGCCCGATTGCCCCTAACTGCCCTCCCTTGCCAGCCTGGTCACCCCTAATTGCCCTCCCCTGCTGGCCCAATCACCCCTAACTTCCCTCCCTTGCCAGCCTGGTTGCCCCTAACTGCCTCCCCTGCCAGCCCGATTACCCCTAACTGCCCTCCCCTGATGGCCTGGTCGCCCCTAACTTCCGTCCCCTGCTGGTCCGGTCACCCCTAACTTCCCTCCCTTGCCAGCCTGGTCACCCCTAACTGCCCTCCACTGCAGGCCTAGTTCCCCCCCCAACTGCCCGCCCCTACAGGTTTGGTCCCCCCCAACTGCCCTGCCCTGTAGGCTTGGTTCCCCCCACTGCCCTCCCCTGCAGGGCTGGTCTCCCCCAACTGCCCTCCCCTGCAGGCTTGATCACCCCCAACTGCCCTCCCTTTCAGGCCTGGTCCCTCCCAACTACCTTCCTCTGCTGTCCTGATTGCCCACAACTGCCCTCCCCTGCTGGCCATCTTGTGGTGGCCATCTTGTGTCCACATGGGGGCAGCCATCTTTGAACACATAGGGGCGGCCATCTTGTGTGTTGGAGTTATAGTCAATTTGCATATTACCTCTTTATTATATAGGATAGCAGCCTCTCCTATCTTTGGGTTTTCATTTGTATGAAATCTTCTTTCATCCCTTTGCATTCAGTCTGGATTTATTCTTAAAGATGAAGTATCTGGTATGCAGGATATAGTTAGGTCTTGTATTTTTATTCATTCAGCCACTCTATATCTTTTTTTAATGGAAAATTTAGTCCATTTACATTTAAGGTAATTATTGATAGTTATGGACCTACTATTGCCATTTGGTTAATTGTTTTCTGGCTGTTGTAATTCCTCTGTGTCTTTATATGTCTCTTGCTCTCTTCTTTTGTGATTTGATAATTTTCTGTAGTGGTATATTTCAAGTTTTTTTTTTAATTTTTGTATATATTTTGTAGGTGTGTAATTTTGTGATTACCATGAGGGCTTTATAAAATACCTTATATTTATAATTGTCTATTTTAAACTGAAGGCAACTTGAGTTCAAATGCATACTAAAGCTCTCTCCATTTTAACTCTCCTACATCTTCTACATCTTATGTTTTGATGTCCCAATGTGCCTCTTTAATATTGAATAGTCAGTAAAATATTATTGTGGTTATAGTTATGTTAATACTTTTTATTATATAACCTTATACTATATTTATGAGAAATTTATCACTATCAAAGATTAGAATATTCTGGAGTTTACTACTGAGCTGTGGGTGGGCTGCATGGAAGCCTACAAGCAGGTCCAAAAGGGGCCCTTGAAGCTGAAAGGCTTGCAGAGGTTGGTATGACCAAGTGGAAGAAGATAAAGAAGGATGCGTGAAACTCCTGGAAGCCATCAGAACAAGCAAAAAGAACAAGGAGAAAAAGTGGCAAGGCCAGGACAAGCTGACCCTGGCCCAGGTGGCCTTCGAGAAGATTCAGGAAAAGTGGCAAATGGAAAGGATCTTGAAGCAAGCCCCAAAACCCACAAGCAAAAAGTGGAGGACTTCAACAGACACTTGGATATACTCACTGAACACTATGACATTCCCAAAGTCAGCTGGATGAAGTCGTCTTCCCATCCAGAGTATGAATTGGCTCCAAGGGGAAACAGAAGGCCAGGTTGGGGTTATGTTTGGTGCCTATGGTATTTTCTAGAAACATTCTTTACACACACCCTTGCGTCTTCTTCTAAGACAGTACTTTTCAATGCAGTGTGCCCTCATTCTGGAACTTGACTAAAGTAAGACTATCCTTTTACTCTATTTTAGTTTCTCAGTAGCACATTGAAGATGAAGCTTTTTAGTTTAGACTGGAAATTATTGAGAGTTTAACTATAGATTAAGGTGATTTCTGTGTAAGTGCCATGGAAATGATTTTACACCCATGTTGCATCTGACTCAAGTTGACAGCCAGCCAGCTGTCTCTGCCTAAATAAACTGCCTCCAGAGGGGAAGCTGCTACATGCAGACCCCCCTGGGGCCCTGCACGTGCTGCCCTTCCAAGCCCGTCAAGCTGGGGCTGGGGAAGCCACTTGCAGCTTTGTGGCCATCAGACTGCCTTCTCAGCCCACCTGGTCAGGGAGAATAACCACCCAAGGCAAGGATGGAATGAACACCTTGCCCCTTTCTGAATCGAGCTGGTGGCAGCCTGTTTCCCCAACATCCCCATTCCATTCATGTCAAGTGGGTATTGCCATGGCAGATATTGCCCGTCAAATACCATGTTCTTTGTAATGGAACCCAGACACCGCCTGCCTCACTACCTTCACCACTGGGCTCCAGGCAGCTCCCAATGTTTGTTCAGAGTTGGCACATACATGGAACCTGTTTGGCATTCCAGGCCTAAGGGCACCTCAGGGAAATGGGACCAGGGCAGACCCCATCACAGACAGGAGTGCCGTCCAAGGGGAGGGCCCAGGTTCCGGTGCTGAAGAGCCAGAGTCTTTGAAAGCCTGCATGTCCCCACCGCATGAGGATCAGACAGCATATGCTACTGGAAGAAATGGTCTCTGTTGAGATACATCTGAAGAAACAATAAATTCAGAAGAAAAAAATCTAAGTGTTGGGTTTGGAGCTGTCATATGTGAACTGCAGAATAAAGCAAAACCAGTTATTTAAAAAATATTAGAGTATTCTGAATTTAACTATATATTTGCCTTTTCCAGTAAAAATTATACTTTAATATGTTTTTGCTCTTACTAATTACCATCCTTTTGTTTCAGCTTGAAGAATTCCCTCTAACATTTTTTATAAGGCTGGACTAGTGGTAATAAGCTTTTTTAGCTTTTACTTGTTTGAAAAACTCGATCTCTCTTTCAATTCTAAAGGGAAATTCTGCTGGGAAAAAGTATTATTGATTGGTTGATTGGCATATTTTTTTCTTTCAGCACTTCATGTATAATAAAGAGGTAATATGCAAATTAATCCTCACGTCCTCACAAGATGGCTGCCTATGACTAGGCTGGCAGGGGTGTTAGTGAGGAATGACCAAACAACTGAACAAGCAGGCTGTGTGGTGCAACCAGGCCAGCAGTGGGGGCAGTTAGGGGTGACCAGGCTGGCAGGGGGGGCAGTAAGCGGCGACCAGGCCGACGGAGGGCCAGTGAGGGGTGACCAGGCCAGCGGGGGGGGGGGTGCAGTTGTGGGGGACCAGGCCAGCATGCAGAGGCAGTGAGGAGTGATTAGGCTGGCAGGCAGGTGAGCGAATAGGAGTCAGCAGTCCAGGATTGTGAGAGGGATGTCCGACTGCCAGTTTAGGCCCGATCCCTGGGATAGGGCCTAAACAGGCAGTCGGACATCTCCCAAGGGGTCCCAGATTGGAGAGGGTGCAGGCTGGGCTGAGGGGACCCTACCATGCACGAATTTTGTGCACTGGGCCTCTAGTTAAATATATAATTCCAATCTCTCCCAATTTACACACTTTCTGTTGATAACTTTGCTGATAGTCTTATAAAAATTTCCTTTAAGTAACAAGTTGTTTTATTTTGCTGTTTATTTTTTTAAGATTGTTTATTGATTTGTAGAGAAAGAGAGAGAGAGAACATTTATGTGAACAAAAAAGCAATCACTGCCTCCTGACGCCCTCCACAGGGGATGGAGCCTGCAACCCAGGCATGTGCCCTGACTGGGATTCAAACCTGCAACCTTTTGGTGCATGGGACGATGACCAAACCAATGAGCCTCATCAGCTAGGGCTCTTTTGGGGGAATAAGGACACATATAAAGAAGAAAAAAAAAAAAGATGCTCCCCCTGACTTTAACTTTTGCCAATTAAATTATAATGTGTCTTGCCCTGGGTGTCTTTGGATTTATCTTATTTAAAACTGTCTGGGATTCCTGTATCTAGATGTCTGTTTCTTTCCCCAAATTTAGAAGTGTTCAATCATTATGTCTTTAAATAAGGTTTCTGTCTCTTTCTTTTCTCTATCTGGGTCACATACTGTATAATGCTTATTTATAGTGATCCATTTGATGGTGTCCCATATGCTCCTTAAGCTATCTTTACTCTTATTCATTATTTTTTCTTTTCTGACTAGATGAATTCCACTGTTCTGTGTTTGAGTTTGCCAGTTCTTTCTTCCATTTGATCTAATCTGATGTTAAAACCTTGTATTTAATTTTTAATTTCAAATATTGTATTATCACCTTTATGGTTTCTGTTTGGTACTTTCTTGTATTTTTCTATCTCTTTATTAAAATTATTTCTTTGCTCATGCATTGTTCTCCTAATCTTGGTGAGCAAATTTATGGCAATTATTTTGAACTCTTTATCAAGTAAATAACATCTTCATTTTATTGAATTCTGTTTCTGGAATTTTATTTTGTTATTTGTTTGAAGCATATTTCTTTGTTTCTTCATTTTCCTTGACTCTGTGTTTGCTTCTATTCATCTGATAAACTAGTTACCTCTCCTATTCTTGATGAAATGGTCTCTTATAGGAGATGAACCTTATCATTCAGCCTGCTCTAGCTCTTGGTTGTCTATCAAATCTTTGTGATTGTCCAAGCTGAATTCTTTGTTTTTAGTGGCTCCCAGTAGTTGAGGATGTGCCAAGATCTGTCAGTGTCCCAAAGGGAGGATCTTAGCACCTAGATGCAGGCTGATTGAAAGCCAAGTGCTCAGGCACCAACTTTTGAAGCATGTAATAAACTTCTTTCAGGGAAAAGTTAGGAGATGCATATTTCACTCTGCTACCTCACCTGTATACTGAGCCCTGGAGCATTAGCCAGTTAAGAAGTGTTTTTTGGCTGCCAAGGCTCAGTGGTTGAACATTGACCTATGAACCAGGAAGTCATGGTTCAATTCCCACTCAGGGCAGATGCCAGGGTTGCAGTGGGGGATGTGCCGGAGGCAAATGATCAATGATTTTCTCTCATGATTGATATGTCTATCTCTCTCTCTCCCTCGCCCTTCCTCTCTGGAATCAATTAAAAATACATTAACAAACGAGAAGTGTTTTTTGCTACATTCTGTGTGACCATGAATGCGAGCCCCAACTGACCATCATAGTCAGAAGATCAAGGGATGCATTTCCTGAGTGGTAGCTACACATATAGGTACCACGCATGTACACAACCTCCTTTCAGAACACCACCAGTGACTTGCAGCCGAGCAGAGGGAGTACACAAAGATGGCGCTTGCCATTCTCTCCAGTCTCCAAAGAGAATTTCATTTGGCCCGTAGATGTGTGTTAAATTAGAAACCTGACCCTCAGGCTGTAGATTTTTAGATATGCAGCTAGAACGTTTTTCAAGGAAAGACTAGGATATGGTCTTTTATTTAATTAATTTATTTATTTTTTGCCTGCAGCCTCTGCACTGAACCTTAGCCACCAAGATGTTCAAGAACTGTTTTTCTGTTTGCTATAGTGTTGTGGGTCTTGGGGACACAAGCCCCAATGGCTTTCAGTGCTAGGTATTTTGGGCTTCTATCCCTCAAATATAAATCTTAAAGGTTAGGACACTAGATGGTGGATCCAAACACTTCTCTCCTCAGAGAAAAGCTAAGAGTTGTGAGCTCCTGACACATTGTAGGTCCCTGTGGTGCAGTGGGCTTTAGGGCCAGAGTATGTCTCAGACTTTCTTATCATTTTTATGTGTGTGGGTTTTGTTTTGTTTTGTTTTGTTTTCCTTAGCCTAGGAATCACTCAGGTAATTTCTGGAGTTTTTCAGAGGGAATTATTTTGTGTGTAGCAGAAGACTTGGAATGTTCATGAGAGGAGATGAATTAAGAGTCTCCTATGTCATCATCTTAGACTGGAACCCAGTAAGGCTTGTACTCAATGTTTTTAACACAGGCTTAATGCCCCCACTACCTGTCTCTTGGCTTGTCAAGATAATGAAATGAGATATTTGGGTATAAAGCACTGAAAAAAAGAATGGGGCCTTGCATAAATATAAAAGAAGGTTGTCTGGCATGACTGAAGAAGGTTAAATTCTATAGTGGGTGAGAAGTGTATGCATGTGTCTCATCTCCTCTCACTTCATGGCAAGGCATACGCAAATCTCCCTCTTGTTTACGCAGCTGCAAATAAAGCCGATTTAGTCTAAGCAGTCTATCATGGGCCAGGTGACTTAGAAATCCCAAAATTTGTTGCCAGGTTCTTTCTGAAAGGAAAAAACAAGGTGACTGGCTTATATTCCAGTTGTTGGAGCTGCCAAATGACTCTTAAGAAAGCAAAACAAAACAACTCCAGCAGCACACAGAGAAGTCGTCTTTCTCCTCCCTCCCCATTCTTTCATTTTAATCTTTTGTGTGCTTTCCAGATTCCAAAAGTGTAAATAAAATATGTCTGTTCTGTAGTTTCTATTATCCAGTGCAAATTGGAAAAAGAAACTATAGTGCTTCTTAATCTTCTTTAAAAATTTCTTTTTGCAAATAATTTATTTCCAAATATCAGTGTCTTTGCATGAGTTGGATGGGGTGTGATGGAATAGAAGCAGGATTCATATCAATCTATTGCAGACGGCATAATCAGAATAGGCACTTTCCCAGGATTTTTGTGATCACTAAGCTGTTGATAAAACTCTGAAAAGACCTTAGGCATTGGGGAAGAAGTGGTTGCTACATTTGGAAGAAAAATATCTCAAAGAAATAAAGGGATGTCAAAGTTTCTTTTTCCTTCTTTATTTCTAAGAAATGTGTTTCTCCAAGCATATAGAATATCAAATTGAATTGTATTTTTATCATAATATAAGTTGTGTAAACAATTGAGAAATATAACTTTGAAATGTTAAATGGAATTTGACCCTTGTTGAATATGTGGATTTTAATATTAAACACCATATTTTTCTTTTTTTTTTTTTTTTTTTTTTTTTTTTAATTTAAATATATTTTATTGATATTTCACAGAGAGGAAGAGAGAGGGATAGAGAGTTAGAAACATCGATGAGAGAGAAACATCGATCAGCTGCCTCCTGCACACCCCCCACTGGGGATGTGCCCGCAACCAAGGCACATGCCCTTGACCGGAATCGAACCTCGGACCCTTGAGTCCGCAGGCCGACGCTCTATCCACTGAGCCAAACCGGTTTCGGCCCATATTTTTCTTATAAGTTATATCTCTTATGTGTTCTGTACTGTTTCAATTTAGTGTACTAATTTCCCTTCTGTGGTTTTACAAAACAGTATTTTCACTGACTACCAACATTTCATAGTTTATTAATAACATTAACTCAGCCACATTTTACTGTATGCCAGCTTTAGGTCTATAAGAAATGTAGGACATTTATATAGACCCAGTAAATACTCAATATCAGTTGAGAGAAAGAGGGAGAGTAACAATACCATTTGCCACCCATCTGAAGTTTCTTTGAGATGTATATGAATGCATATGACTTCTTCAGTCTACTAAGAGATGCTAGTTCAGCTGTAGTGAATATATTGGCTTTCAAACACAGTTTTGGAGTCTAGTGGTGGGGGATACACATGTATGAAAACTCCAAGTATGAGTTTTGGGGATGCCATTTAGAATTTTATATTTTAAAATTTAATTTAAAAATTGATCTTGAAGTGGTATAAACATTATTAGTTTTTATAAATTTTAGAAAACTAATTAGGAACATAGTAAAGCATAAAGGAAAAGAATACCTAAGATTTTAAAGGCATTTTTTAGATTGAATTATATTTTAAATGAAATCAATTAATCATTAATTTTATCTGAAGTTTTACTTAGTTCAATGACCAGATATTGATTTTCAGTTTCTCTCTAGTTTATTATGTGACATTCTGAAATGTCTTATAAGGGACTGTTTAAAAGTTTAAATATCACAACTCCAAGTACGGAAACGCTTTTTTTTTTTAATATTTAGCTCCAAAAAAACAGAAACATATTTATATTTCTTTATACAAGCCCAAGACATGAAATAGATACCGATATCATTTTCTTTATAGAAAAATAAAACAAAATAAAGGTTTAAAAGGAAAAAAAGAGTGTATAAAAGTATATTTTATCTCCTGTGTTTCTGCTACTATGAATGTATAAGAGTGTATAGAATAATGAAAAACAAACAAACAAAACCCCTTAATATGAATACTACCATTTCTTTTTCTCTTTCAGCTCTCAGGAGAAGTGATTTTACAGATTGCCAACGAACCAGTTCTGCCCTTTAATGCTCTTGACATAGCTTTGGAAGTTCAAAATAGCCTTAAAGGTAATTTTTCTTTAAATTATAGTAATTTTAGAAAATGAAAAAAAAATTCAACTAATTTTCAACTAGAAATGGATAAAATTATGTAGTATACTAACTATAGTCATGCAGATCCTCCCTTCCTATAGAGGATTATCATGAGAAAGGATGAAGAATTTTGGCTCATGTCAATAGGAATGAGGTATACTTATGAATTAGCATAAGGCAACATGTAAGTTTTAAAGGATTTTCTATTACCATCTTTTATTCAAATGACTTATAGTTTCAAGCTCTAATTAATATGCATAGGTTTCATATGGAAAAATATAGTTTCGGGATTTTTTTTAATGTTGTACCTTACATTTAGTTCGTTCAAATAAGACTGGCCCAGAAGTTTCTCCTTGGGGATTGGTTTCTATAAGATATGGGCTCCATCCCATTTGGCTCATCCTAGATTAAGGATAATGAGAAGATAATTTCCATAGTCTCCACTTCAATTCCTTCACATTCGAATATAGTTCTTTCTGCAAAATCTGACACTACCCTAATAATTACCTTCATTCCACTTTATCTACATGCTAGAGGCCCAGTGCATGAATTTATGCACAGGTGGAGTCCTGGTGGGAGGAGGGGCTGCAGGATGTTAACTGGCTGGCCCTACTCCCTATTGGGTTGGGGGGGCAATCAGGAGCAGGGCCAGCCAGGGAAAGGGGGTGCAGGCTGATGGGAGTGGTGGGGGCCCATAAGGGGTGGGGCTGGCCGTGGGGAGAATCTGCATGAGGTTGGCTGGCTGGCCCCACCCCCTATTGGGGTGGGGGAAAATCAGGAGTGGGGTTGGCCAGGAGAAGGGGCTGCAGGTGGATCAGGGTTGTGGGGGCCCATTAAAAGTGGGGCTGGCTAGGGGAGGGGCTTTAGGAGGTTGGCCAGCTGGACCTACCCCCTATTGGGGTAAAGGTGGCGATCAGGGACAGGGACAGCTGGGGGGAAGGGCTGTGGGCCAATCGGGGTGGGGTAGGGCTGGCCAGAGGGAAGGGCCACAGGAGGTTGGCCGGCAGCCCCAACCCTCCAATTGTGCTGGTTGCTGGCCACAGTAGGAGGTATAGTGACCATTTGTTCTGGTCATTACAGCATTCTGGTTGCTGGCTTTATATATATACTAGAGGCCCAGTGCACAAAATTCGTGCACAGAGGGGGGTTGTCCCTCAGCCCAGCCTGCACCCTCTCCAATATGGGACCCCTTGAGGGATGTCGGACTGCACGTTTAGGCCCGATCCCAATGGACCTAGTCGGACATCCCTCTCACAATCCAGGACTGCTGGCTCCCAACTGCTCGCCTGCCTGCTTTCCTGATTGCCCCTAACTGCTTCTGCCTCCCAGCCTGATCACCCCCTAACCACTCCCCTGCCAGCCTGATTGATGCCTAACTGCTCCCCTGCCAGCCTGTTTGCCCCTAACTGCCCTCCCCTGCAGGCCTGGTCACCCACAACTGCCCTTCCCTGCAGGCCTGGTCACCCCCAACTGCCCTCCCATGCAGGCCTGGTCCCTCCCAACTGCCCTCCCCTGCTGGTCATCTTGTGGCGGCCATCTTGTGTCCACATGGGGGAAGGATCTTTGACCACATAGGGTCAGCCATCTTGTGTGTTGGAGTGATGGTCAACTTGCATATTACCCTTTTATTAGATAAGATAGAGGCCTGGTGCACGGGTGGGGGCCAGCTGGTTTGCCCTGAAGGTTGTCCCAGATCAGGGTCGGGGTTCCCTTGGGGCATGGGGTGGCCTGGGCAAGGGGCCTGTGGTGGTTTGTAGGCTGGCCACGCCCCCCAGTGACCCTAGTTGAGGCCCTAGTATCGGGGATTTATTTATCTTCTATAATTGAAACTTTGTAACCTTGAGTGGAGGCCTGGGCCCACCAGAGTGTGCGGAAAGGTTGGCTTCCTCCATTGCCAGGGAAAACCCAAGCCTCCTGTTTGCTCAGTGGCTGCAGCCATTTTGGTTGGGTTAATTTGCATACTCACTCCTGATTGGCTGGTGGGCGTGGCTTGTGGGTGTAGTGGAGTGATGGTTAATTTGCATATTGCTCTTTTATTAGATAGGATATAGATAAACCTTTAAATCAGGGTTATTATTATCTTTATTAACCAAATACTGAGGTTAGTATTATCATTAAAGAAGGAACCCTCCTTCTCTTTGAGTCATACATTTTATTATCAGATCTTTAATAAGTCATTTGCAGACATGCGCTTCTCAATACCCAAACTGATATTCTAACTCTAGGAATCCTTGGAAAGTAGATCATTCTAAAAAGCCAAATATTTTCAGTATCTGAAAATTTAACACCTTTTCTTTTGATAACCTGGCTTGTTTCATAACTGAGAGAATACTGCAATCTTACCCCCTTCCCCATTATTCTTATGACTTTTATTACAGTGGCTGCAAAACTATGACCTCAGGAACAACTGAGCAGTTGTGTAGAGTGGTTTGCTTCCATACTAAATGGCCTCACTGCTCTGCTTTGTATTATTTCTCAGTCTCTATATAATTGTCTTTATTTTTCTTTTGTCAAGCTTCTATCACACTGCTGTCAGTTTGACTCCTGTAACAGTCAGTCTGCCTTCCACTTCTAATTCACTATTTTAAGAGTAATTTTGGCTTATACACTGACTTACTAAGTATATGGCATTTTGCAAAATAATAACAGAACTTGTATAAATAAAGGACAGAATGTTCTGTGAATATTAGTAGTACCATTTCTGCAACAATTTATTTTAAGCATTTTACTTGTTCTGTAGACTGTACTAATCTTTAGACTTAAGAAAATGTGGTTGGTACTATGTATAATAATTAAAACTTTTAGAGAACAAAAGGAGATTATTTGTGTAACATAAAGATTTGTTCATCTATAAAGGAATAACTGTCATTCATAGAAGGAACTGCAAAAGGTGTACTGTGAACCAAAGAAATTATATGCATAATGGTGGCCCAGTGCACAAATTCGTGCACATTGAAAGAAAATTAATTAGAATAAATATTTTAATATCGCTATTTGCCCTTTCTCTACAATAGAAGTGTCAACCAAATTCACAATCGACAGTGACAGATCAAAACACACGCATGCAATTGGTACCAGCAAGAGCTTTATGTGTATCACGCACGCACAAGTCAACTTAGCCTTTTATAGATATAGAATAAACTTGCTTAATTAGACCTGCTTTCTGATGTACCTAAACTTTTTCCAGCCCAGTGAAGCATCCCAACTTCTCTGTCAGGTAATTGTCAGCAACACAGCAGTAAATACCAACATGAAACAGATTATTATTGTAGATAATGCAGGGAGAACAAAGGGTAAAATATTTAACTGCAGCAGTGTTTGACTATATTCTACACAGTGAGAAAGTCTGAAGTCATTTTCAAGGTCCACCATTTCTTACTTCTTTTCAGTTGGGTCAAGTTTCTATATGTTCTAAATATCTGTTTTATGGCTAATGAAAAGAAAATAGGATTCTACCAAGTCACCTATCTAACTACTCCAGGACTTCTGTGAGGATCAATTGAGATGAGGCATAGGAAAACACTTCACAGACATTTGGTTGAAGTGTAAAATGTTTCCACCTGGCTATAAAGCAAGTGTGTTCCTAGGCTGAAGAACCTGCAAGGAGACTATTTGCTAGGGAGAGCAAGTCAGGCGTTGCTACATTATGTCATTACCTGGTGCCCACAGCGATCATTTCCTGGCTGGGCTGGGCTGTGGGCCACATTTAACACCATGGGGTCTCAGCAGCGTTGGCTCCAATTTGGTGGGCTGTCACTCCAGAGTGGTGGTGGGGCCTGTGTCCCACTTGGGGGAAGCCGAGTGTTGCTTTGTCGGCGCCAAGTCCACTTTGCCATTTCTTTTTAAATGGCCAGTACCCATCATGGCAGCTCCTGTTGTTGAGTGTCTGCCCCCTGGTGTTCAGTGCACATCATAGTATCTGGACAGATGGTTGGAGGGACACCTAGTATATTAGCCTTTAATATATAGATATCCATAACTCATAGACATAGACAATACTGTGGTGAAGGTCTGGGGAGGGGGGGATAAGTGCAAGTTGGAGAGGGGGTCAATGAGGAAAAAAGGGCTACATCTATAATACTTTATAAAGATATATTTTTTTAAAAATTAAAAA
The DNA here is from genome assembly GCF_027574615.1 of Eptesicus fuscus. NCBI lineage: Eukaryota > Metazoa > Chordata > Mammalia > Chiroptera > Vespertilionidae > Eptesicus > Eptesicus fuscus. Next base: position 35,648,722 of record NC_072475.1, read on the forward strand.
GTATACTGTGCAATACTGACATCACATGATAGAGTTATAAATGATTTACAAATTGCTTTTCTAAGTAAAATATTTGATGATAAACATATATTGCATTTGTAATAAAGACATGAATAGTTTTATTTTAATTTAAATAAATAAATTCAGTAAAATCCTAAAAGTATTAGCATTATTGTAATTTTAAATTGTAAGCTCTATTATATTTTGAACAATTGAGTTTATTTTTAAAAATCCATAAGGAAACACAATATTTTAGCACTATAATTAATATATGAGCATTTCAAATAACATAAGCTACTTCTGAAAGTCAAATAATATCCTAATGGCTCATTGTTAGAATTATATTATTACTCTTGTTTTTTTAAGTAGTTAGCAATCCCTTTCAAAATCTATAAAAAAATATGTTCTCTCTCCCCCAAAATTTTCACATATGCAAAAAGTTTGCTACAAAGATTTTCACTGCAGGCCAGATACCACTAAGTATATGTGAACCTCTCCCTCAAACCCAGGGTTGTCAGTGGATGAGCCAGGAGCATTTTGGCTCCTTTCTGTTGTATCGGACTGCTTCAGCTTTGGTGAAGAATTTTTTGTTTGATTGTAGGTTATTTTTGAGTTTTGTTTTCTTTTCATGTGAAACTCCTTGGGTCACCCTGTCACTTTCACTCAGAAACATGCAGCCAGACTTGAAATGTACCTGAAATTAGAAAGAAAAACAAGGCAAAGCAAAACAAAATGTAACAACAACAACAACAAAAAATAGGAAAAACATTTTTTTAACATGACCTGGTTACAAATATTTGATCACAGGGATATGATATTTCACATGTAAGCCATGCATTTTTGTATTTTAGTAATCATGATTCAAACTTATTTGCTCTGTAATATAGTCAAAATGTTATTCAAATGTTTGCTAAATTGTACGCAATTTGATGTGCCTGGTTTATTTTGACTACTTTGGTTATAACCTTATTTCTAAAAGAGAACAATTAAATATAATAATGGGTGAATAATGGACACCACTTAACAACAGCTAAGTAAATATTTCAGTTTTAATTTTAGTTGTGATGCTAGATGATTTCATTAGATAAACAGAATTCCTGTAGCCAAATGAAACATATCATTTTACTGCTAATACAAGCTTAAATTGTTGATATATATGTATTTTTTGTTATGACAGTTAACAGTGATTAGTCTTCAGTTCTCAATTATAGTGTGGTGGTTTTTTTTTAAAGTGACCTTTAGGTCTGAGCTATAAAAGGCTGTGTCTCCTTTCTGCAAAGAGTTTAAGTATGAAGGTCTCTGAAACCCAATTGCATTTTCAACGGTGTAATTTTTACCCCTTGACAACCAGCCATCTTGTTTATTTATTACACTAGCTTATGGCAGCAGCAGCCGACCATTCTCTTTCGTTCTCACAACCTCCAGAAATAAGTGTAATTTCCCAGTGAATAATTGTGTGAGTTGATTTATTGGATGGTACTTTGAAGCTTCTTTTGACTGAGTGACCTTGGCTCTTAATGTTTAGTTAATACCAAATGCATAATAGTTAGAGAATGAATATGTATATGTAGTGCATGGAGATGTAGTATAAATGGTGACTGATAAAATAACTTAGGAGCTTCAGATGTATTTGTGAAAAAAAGCTATATCCAAAAAAAAAATTACATATAAGGCATTAGTACTAGTTTGCATGGGCAGAAGGTGTGAAGAATAAAGTACCACCAACTGAACCTGGAATGAGACTAAGGAATGAGCAATTAATAACCCTATTAAATTTATTGTTTCTCATTTTAACCATTTTTTTAATGTAAAAGAACTTCAAAATTATTAATGACTATATATTTTTGATACCTTTTTATTTGATATCTGCTATTTTTGTCAGGCTTCTGGTTGTTCAATATTTAGCACTAGAGGCAGAGTGCAAAAATTTGTACATGGGTGGGGTCTGGCCGGCCCACCACAATGTGGGGGGGTGATAGGGGGCTGGGCTGGCTGGGGGGAGGGGTTGCAGGAGGTTGTGGGGGCTGATCCCAATTGGGCCAGTTGGCTGCCACAGTGCATGTCACAGTGCATGACGGTTGTTCCAGTCATTCCAGTTGTTCCAGTCATTCTGGTCAATTGGCTTTTAGATAGATAGATAGATAGATAGATAGATAGATAGATAGATAGATAGATAGATTATTGTGAAAACTACAAATGAACAACTAAAGTAAAAGTCACTTTGATTGCCCTAGCCTGTTTGGCTCAGTGGATAGAATGTCAGCCCATGGATTGAAGGGTCCCAGGTTTAATTCTGGTCAAAGGCATGTACCTCAGTTGCAGGTTCATTCCCAGCCCTGATTGCAGCACAACTCGAAGGCAACCAATGGATGTGTCTCTCTCGCATTGATGTTTCTCTCTCTGTCTCTCCCCCTCCCTTCCACTCTCTCTAAAAATCAACGGGAAAATATCCTTGGCTGAGGATTAACCAAAAGAAACCCACACAAAAAAGTCACTTTCATTTGGTCTGACAATGTATACATTTATTTAGTGCAAGCCAGATTCGGGAGGAAATTATTTCAAACACTGTGGCCTGTTGCCACCTCCAAATTGTCTCACTAAATGTGAAATGGTTCTTGGCAGCATTTCTTCCTGTTCTTTGAAAAACTAACAATACTTATTTGATATGACATTTTTTATTAGCTCTGGAAATTCATTAGTGTCAAGCACTTCATTCTAGAAGGGGGGATATTATTTCAAGGTGATGATGCCAAGGAGGCAGGCACTCAATGTTGTTAGAGTTGTAGCTTCATATTTTCAAGTGTCACTTTGTGTCTTTCCTATAATCACAAGTGATTAAGACTCACCTAACATTCTTTTTATTTCTTTCTGAGAAATATAAAATGAATTTACTGATTGGTAAAATTAAATATATGCTGTATAAATTGCAGGATTCTAGACCTCAGCCCATCTGTTTCCAGTCTTGGTGTTACTTACCACCAAGTTTAACTCTGAACTGGCCTATAGATAGTTAAGGATGGGCATACTAGGTACCTGGCCCTACATCCAACATGAGAAATTCAATGCAATCCACCTAAAATCCAAACAGTTCTGAACTTGCTAGATTTGTAATGGTTTGACATGAACTGACCTTTTTGTGTGACAAGGACTTCAACCCAAATGCATTCTCTGAGAAGGATCTTACTGTGCTTGCTCAGAGAAAATTCATGAGATTGACCCCCATTGGGTACAGTTTCCTAAAAATATGTTTAATAGCAATCCTCAGTATATTTTTGTAAGGATTCTGATTATATATAACCATATTAAAGACTGTATTTTGAACTGGCTGATGTGGCTCAGTTGGTTGCAGCATCATCCCATACACCGAAATTTTTCAGGTTCAATTCCCAGTTAAAGCACATACCTAAGTTGTGGGTTGGGGTTCTCAATGTTTCTCTCTCTCCCTTCCCTGCTCTCTAAAATCAATAAGCATATCCTTGGATGAGGATAAAAAACGAGTTGTATGTTATTTATTGATATTCTATCCCTGGTTTCAAAAAAAGTTCTGAGACAACTGGGTCTGTAACAAAATCTAATTGTCCCATGTCCTCAGTGTTTCTCTCCCCAAAGTAATTTTCCTTTTCCCCCATTTCTTCCTTAACTCATATGTGTATTGCATAATGTCCCTTAACTATTATCTTGAGCACATTGTCCCTTTTGTATTCCTCAGAATTATTCTTTCTTTAGTTTCATTTATTCTCTGTCTTCACACTTTGTTGTTATTCATACAGCTTCCCTTTGTGATCATTATTTCCTTCCTTATTCTGAGTGCTTCACCCAAATTCTTTTAAAGTTTTCTTTTCAGTACTTACATGTCATATGTGTCACTACATTAATTGAAATGCAACATTTATCCTCTTTCACATAAGAGGAATGGTCTATTATATTGTGATTTTTCCCCCGCTATGTTATTTTTAGGATAAAACCCTGTGTCCATGACAGGATAGTACTACAATCCATTATTCTGAGTGTTGCCTCACTGTCAAGACTTTTAAAGTTTTTGCATGTTTTTTAAAGATACTTCTAATCTTTGCTTGTAATAGACAGAGTATCCTTGTCCTCATGTTAATTCATTTTTATCTAAACATTTTATTTTATTTTTCATGTTTTGATTTAGCCAAAGCATAATTAAACTCACATGTGTTATTAAAATCACAACTCCAACTTTCTGCCTTACCAGGAGGGTAATAAAAAATGAACCACGCATGAATTTAATGTATTTAAGAAAGCTTTTTCTCACCTTTACAAAGCAGCCAATAACCCGATGATGTAGTTGCAAATATAACTCAGGGGGAGCATCTGTGGGCCATAAAAAAGAGCCCCTAGTTTAATTTCTGCAACACTCAGATTAAACCATTCCACACAACATGTTAAAAGTCTTGCTAGATTTTTATCTGCCTTGGCTACCTGGTTAATTGGATAACCTTTAGAACACAGGATAATCTTTAGAATATGTTGCCTATTTTTAAAAAAATGTGGCAAACCTAATTCTTCTAAATATGCCACTTTAACATCCTTGAAAAAATATTTTCCTGTTGTATTCAATTTAGACATAATTATCCACTGTCCTCTAGCATATTTTATTTTTAAATAATATCCTTTTATTGTGCATTTAAAATCAAGTTGCATTATTAGATTATCAATAGAGCATTAGTTTCCACATTTCTTTCTCTACCTGGGTCTTTGTTGATTTAATTTTTTTTTAAATAACCAGCTGAGGTGACTCATTGTGATTCATACTAAAGAAGGGAGCATGACCAATAGAAAATGTTTTCCCTGGTTGAAATCATGTTGGCAATTTCTTTTCTTCTCTGTAGTGATACCACAAGATATTTTAAAGATGACATTAAGTAACATATATTTTCTCCCTGAATAATCTTCTATTCTGCTTTTAACTAGTGTGTTCTGCGGAACATAAATTATACTTTTTGTTGTCACTATAAATCTGTGAAGACTAAGCTGTGATCGTGCAATTGTTAGCACCTTTAAAACTGTGATAAGCTTATCTATAGAAGAATAAGTTCTGTGAAATATTGTTAAAGTAAAAAGGCTATATTGTTTGATAGAAAAATGTAGTTTTAGACTATCACCAGTATATTTCAGTCTTAATTTAAAATGAAATTGAGTGAGTCTTTAACAATACAGCCAGAAAATAGAAACTAAAGATAGAAAACTGGAAATAAACTAAAATTTAAAACTTTTTGGAACCTGAAACTCTGAAGGTACTAAAATCATTCTTTGAAATAGGACAGTTACCTAAAATTTACCCACAAGGTTGTAGCATGGACTTAACACACAAAGGTTTATACTAAGCGGAAACTTGTCAGTTTATGAAGCGCCTAAGGAAAAGAGATAGTTTGTGGAGGTCCCAGGTTCTGGCAGATTAGGACATGAGTAGATCTACTGGGTGCAGTTAGCACTGTAGTTACTAGTCTTACCCAGCACTCTTAGAGGCCTTGTGGATAGGACTTGCCTGAAGTACCTTTGAGCTTCTGATCTGTTGGAATGTGCTTTGGGATCCTGTATCAAGGGTCCTTAGGAGGAATAAGTTTTCAGGGAAGCCCTTGGCACTTTAGAAGTCTCCATAAAGACCCAGGCATTGTGCTAAGTGCCTCACATTCCTTGTGACATTTAATCTTACTCTAACATTATGAGTTTAGCTGGGTATCATTAAAACTGACTTTAAAGATTACAAGAAACTGGGCCTGGGGCAGGGTGGGGGGGGGGGTGTCGTGTGGTGTGTGTGTGTGTGTGTGTGTGTGTGTGTGTGTGTTTGTCTTACTCAAGTGTATACATTTAAGTGGTAGGTTTAGGGCTTGAGTATAGGTCTGTGAGATTCAAAAGCCCCTGCCCTTTCCACTACAGCATGCTGCCCTCAAACTGCCTTCAGGGGAGGATGCTATGTGTTGCTGGTTGGCTAGAAGGCAGGAGATTCCCTGAGTAATAGGAATATTTCCTCCAGTAGATTTTAAAGCCTCTCCTGAATTGGCTTGCTTAGATCTCAAGGTGCATCTCAACATCTGTTGACTAGTCATTCTTCCTCCCATCCATCCCTCTCTCCCTCCCTTCTGTCTTCCCTTTCTCCCTCCCTGCTCTTTAATTAATATTGATACTGCTTATAATGTCCAGCTCTGTCTTATCCAGAAAAAGCTAGAAAGATAAAAGGGTTTAAGTTAGAGGTAGATTAAAACTCTAAAAAGGTGAGAACTTAGGGAACACTAATCGTATTGTTTACAGATGGAACACTTGCCCCAACCATTTTAACCTCAAGTCCCAGAACTTTCTAGAGTTCCATTTGAGATGCCCTTAATTTCTGGCCAATTTTATGTTTTCTCTCTCAAGTTTTATTTCTCCCCTGGGATCTGCTAAGCATATTCTATACACAATGAACTCTTCAGTCATCCTCATGAGCATTAATTTCATCTGACACTATTTATTCTCAATTTGTGGATTATTTATAAATAGATTAGAAACCTATTAAGGTTAATCTTATGTCTGTCTCTCTCCCAATACTTCCAGAATAGGACTCAGTAAGTACTTACTGAGAATACATTTGTTATTTTTCTTGGAGATGAAAGAGGAAAAAAACACAAACTATATATATACTAGAGTCCCATTGCTCGAAGATTCCTGCAATAGGTCTTCCTTAACCTGGCTGCCGGCACCAGTTTTCCTCTGGCACCTGGGACCCAGGCATTCGCTCTGGCTGCTGCCTTCCACCTTTGCTCTGGCCAGAGTCTTCACTCTGGCTGGAGTCTTTGCTGACGCTGGCCCAAGTCTGAAGTCTTTGCTTTGCTCAGCCCAGAGTGCCACTCCTGTAGCTCCCTCTGTCCCCTGCACTCCCCCTCATAGCAGGTGTTCTGCCCTGCCCAGCTGCTCCATGCCTGGAGCGGCTAGGGGGCAGGGCCGCTGCCATCTTTGTCCTGCTAATTTGCATGTTTTCTCCTGATTGGTTGATGAGTGTCACGGATGTATAGTCATTTTACATATTTCTCTTTTATTAATGTAGATATATATATATTGATTTCAGAGAGGAACAGAGAGGGAAAGAGAGATAGAAACATCAATGATGAGAGAGAACCATTGATCGGCTGCCTCCTGCATGCCCCCTACTGGGGACTGAGCACACAGCCCAGGCATGTGCCCTTGACCAGAATGGAACTTGGGATCCTCCAGTCCACAGGCTGATGCTGTATCCACTGAGCCAAACCAGCTAGGGCACAAACTTTTTGTTTGAAACCTAGAAGTACATTTTAGTTGTCTCTTCAATAACATCAAGAGAATCTTGATTATTTTGTATTTTTTAATGTTTATTTTTAATATATTTTACAAATCAGTTTGTTCTGCCATGCTATAAAATCTTATTAATGGTTGGCTTTTCACTGGGAGCAAAGATATAGAAGGATCATTTTTAGAGATTGGATGTTTAATTCCTTTACCCTTTGTATTATTTTTTCCCTTATTCTTCAGAGATTTGATATGCTAGCCCATGAGAAGAAAGATGGTGCTAGATTCATAGAGAATGCTGATTAAAATTTGTAGGGAAGGGGCACAATACGTTTGCTGGAAGGGGGCCATGGACTGAAGAAAGTAATGAGCAATAACATTTCTGAGAATAAAAGCAATAGTAAAGGTGTTACAGTATTTTTTGGATGCCTTTAATAAAATGAGTTGATAGTAATTTGTGTTTAGTTTGTGTACTCTGTTAACAATAACTTGCCTTAACATAGTGATCTTTATGCTTAGAGAGTGAAATAAACATGTTCTCCATTTTCAACAAGGAAATTTAAGGACACTAATATTAAGTAATCTGCTCAGGACCAAATTGATGATAATTAAGTAGAACAGCCTCTTCTCTGTTTTTTATATCAAGTCCTTGGTTTTCCAGCCCATATACATAATTATTTTAGGATAATTACATTAATTTTCTTTGAGAGAAATCTCTAGCTCCTACTTCATGTTCTTGGTGTACTTATTAAACCTGAACTGTTGCCCTGGCCAGTGTGGCTCAGTTGGTTGAGTGTTTACCCATGCACCAAAATATCACTGGTGTGATTCCTGTTCAGAGCATTTGCTGGGGTTGTGGACTCGATCTCCAGTAAGGGGCATGCAGAAGGCAGCAATCTATGTTTCTTTCTCTCCTTCCCCTTTCCTCTCTCTCTGAAATCAATAAGAATACATTTTGTAAAAATATTACCAAAAAATACCCTAAACCCCTGATTTTAATTCAATTCAGTTTAACTTATTATTACCCTTAGATAGCCTCTTCTATTTTTAAATTATTTTATTTGCAACTGTTATTGATTTTAGCAAGAAAGTGAAGAAAATAAGACTTTTTTAGTATGTTCTAAACATCTCCCTGGGTAACTTTTTAGACATCATTTAATAAATAATATATTTCAAATAAGACATTTACTTATAATTCAACATTCACCCAACAAAATTTTTATTAAGTGACAATCATGTGTAGGGTATTATGCTAGAATTTGGAGATGCGAAGAGAGATAAAACATATGTGTGGATCTTGTGGGGTTCTTTTCAGCCAGGGAAAGGAGAGAGACAAGAAAAATAAATATTAAAATATTACAGATGTAGTGATGCTATGATCAAAGTCCACAATTCGCATGTTCATTCATTCAACAAAACACAGGCACAGTTTTAGGTGCTGCCAAATGGTAGTGAACAAAAAGGACCAAAATCTTTTTTCCTCACAGAACTGACATTTTAGTATGGATCCTAAGGATCATAAAAGAGCAAACATTTGGAGTAACAAAAACCTACTTTAAAAGGTGGCATTACCTTTTCAGTCTTATTTAAAGGGACAGATAAGCTCTAATTAGGACAGAAATGGCCATTAGGAGTCTTTGGAACATCAGTTATACAGCAAGATGATTCGTGAGCATTGAAAGTGAAGCTACTTTTCCATTTGTAGCCTCATTCCCTTGAGGTAATGCATAGGCGTGTGCCATGGATGGCAGGTTTCCACTATCAGGAATCTTTCTGGATCTAGCTAGTTCCTAAAGCCGTCAAATCTCTATGTCAACACCACCATGAAAGATCAATTCATTTAAAGCTAAATAAGGTAGAATGGTACAATTTGTCTCACTTGATTCAGTAGTAATGTCTTCAATTTTGTAGTGTATGTTACATCAGAACAGATTTTTCTTTCCTAAATGGAAGACTCTCAAGGATGTCGAACTTGTTTTTACTGTTGCTCAGTCTTTCAATTCCAGCATAAACTAAATGCTTCCCATCCATTTTGTTCATCCCTTGTGCCAAGATGTTCTCTGTAAGTTCTCCATATATTAACTTTGGCAAATCATAATAATTCAAGATAAATCATATCTTTATCAAATAACATTAGTAGGTCTTGTGGGGGGGTTGGGGGGATTAAGCAAAAGAAATAAAAACAAAAAAGAACTCATGGACATGAACAACAATGTAGTGATTGCAGGGAGTGTGATGGATGGAGGTGGAGGGGAGCATAAAGAGTGATAAAAAAATATAAAATAAGGAAAAAATAACATGTGATATTATTGTTACCTAGAGGGGTAGATTTTCTAAATGAGCAAAAATATGTCTTCTCACAATATCAAGTTTTGTTGTGAAATCAAACAAGATAATTAATGAATGTGAAATATACTATAAAAAGGTTAAAAAAAAAAAAGACAAAACATCAAAATGCCAAAACCTGTGAACATTGTATTTTATTTATGTTTTTAATTTCAGTGACTAAAGAGTTACAGAGTGTTATCTTTTTATATCTCTTATGAAAATCACTTTTTATCTCTACATGTTATATTTTTTTCTTATTGTATTTTTTAAAAACAATTTATTAAATTGATTTTGTTTATGCAGTAAATAACTGTTCAGTGTCAGCACTATGTTGGACTCTAGAGAAACTAACATGTAAAATGATCCCCATCCAATAAAGGTGAGAGACAAAAAGATCATTGTATTAGTGGTTGGTTATTCTACAACAAACATATTTTAACCTTAATTCTAACCTAGTTTGCTTTTTCTTAGCATATCACCTCTCCACAGTGCTTCTTAAACTTGAAAATGTGTGAACTATTCTGAATATTTGTGTCAGAAAGATCCATCTTCTGATTGTAGCCTGTCATTTATTTGCTTGATGACCTATGGCAGTGGTCGGCAAACTCATTAGTCAATAGAGCCAAATATCAACAGTACAACCATTGAAATTTCTTTTGAGAGCCGAAAACCGACTTCTGCACATGGGCCACGAAGTTTCAATCGCACTATACGTGCGCGCCCGCACGTGGTATTTTGTGGAAGAGCCACACTCAAGGGGCCAAAGAGCCACATGTGGCTCACGAGCCGCAGTTTGCTGATCACTGACCTATGGCAATTTGCTTATTTTAATTAATTCTCACCCTCTATGAGATAGACATGACAATACAAGGTTTGGTAAATATTTAATGAGATAATTACATAATATGCTCAACCCAGTACCTGGAACATAGTCTCTCACCTATCAGTACCTATTTATTGATGGCATTATTATTATTAGTGGCAATTATGATTAGTAGTAGTAGTGGTAAATTTAATAAGCTTAGTAGAGTACAATGCATTTAGATAATACATCATAATTATTATTTGCTCCCTTGAGAATGTCTCTTCTGAGATGAGCTCATTTTTCTTCACCAGGTGATCAACCCAACACTCACCAACTGCTAGCCCTAGCCTCACGCCTGCGGGACAGTGCTGAACTCTTTCAGTCAGATGAGATGCGTCCTGCTAATGATCCCAGGGAGAGAGTTCCAGTGCGTGTCCGAATGCTGAATGACATTCTCCAAGACATGGAGAAGAACTTCCTGGCTCAGCAAGTGCCACCAGGTTTTTACAGGTAGGATATGTGTTTCAAAATTTACATTTTATATCCCTCAATAAAATGTCTATGTTTAATTTTTTCAGAATATGTATATTCTGTGAACAAAACAATTTTTTAAAACTGTAAAATGTATTATATCTCCAATTTGAGGACCATTCTCCTCTCCCAAAGAACAGTTCAGCTGCATAAATATAGAAGAAAGGAAACTTGGTTTAGCAGTACTATATAGAAAATGATTAAGAAATTTTTTGACATTAGGTCAGTCTGAGTTAAACATGATATGGATATAGAAAAAAATACAGGTGGAATTATAGGTTGTATTGGGAGAAATAAACTTTCGTGAAAGAATCAGGAGAGGAACATATGTTATTCTGCCCTCATATGATCAAATCTAGTGTACTGTGTTTAATTCTAGAAACTATGTTTTTAATTTATTTTTTTTTTATTGTTGACACTATTGCGGATGTCCCCTTCTCCCCTCCCCCCACACACACCCTGGTTGCCTACCTCCATCCAGCCTCTGCCCCCTCTCCCTTGTCCTTCCCCATACTATTATCTGTGTCCATGGACTATGCATATATGTTCTTTAGCTAATCCCTTCACCTTCCTTTACCCAGTCACCCAACAGCCTCCCATATGACATTTGTCAGTCTTTTCTATGTATTCATGCATCTGGTTCTATTTTGTTTGTCAGTTTATTTTGTTCATTAGATTCCACATATAAGTGAGATCATGTGATATTTGTCTTTCGCTGACTGACTTATTTCACTTAGCATAATACTCTCTAGGTCCATCCATGCTGTCGCAAAAGGATAAGAGTTCCTTTTTGTTTATAGCTGCATAGTCTATTTTTAAGAGGGAGTAAAAGAAGTTTAATATTCAGGGGAGTGTGAGATTTAGAAATAAGTAGGGAAATAGAGATATTTGGTTGGAGGGTCACAATAGAGTGATTTCTGAAAACATTTAAACAATTTTAACAAATATTTTAATAAAATAACTTTTATAAGGAAAGCAACTCAATTTATGCTCTTAGAGGATGATGTGAGTACAACCTGTTTTGGTTTTTGAGTTCCTGATACAGTAGAAATTAAACTAAGAGGGGAAATATAGTTTAAAAGAATATTACATATTTTAAAATATTAAGTGTTTGATTTTTCTATGACACTATATATATATATATATATATATATATATATATATATATATACCTTTCTGTGTGATTATTCTAATATATATATATATATATATATATATATATATATATATATATATACTATAAGACTGGTACATGAAAATTCATTCACTGGAGAGGGGGGTCCCTCAGCCTGGCCTGCCCCCTTTCACATTCCAGGAACCCTCAGGGGCAGGAGGCAACCTGGCAATCAGGGGAAGGCGGTAATCCATCACACCTCTGCTGCTGCCACTGCTGTTAGCACAAGCCTCGGCTGGCCCTGGTTACCTGAGCCTCAGGTGGCCCTGGGTGTCTGGGCAGCCGCCATCCAAGGCTTGCCTGCACCTCAAGCTGGCCCTGGGTGTCTGGGCAGCTGCCATCCAAGGATTGCCTGCACCTCAGGCTAACCCTGGGCTGCTGGGAGGCTTAGGGGACGAGAGGACTCCGGAGGCAGGCGCACAGCAAGGCCAGGCCTGCCCCCAGGCCCGTCAGCCCTCTGGCTGCCCAGGGTTGGCCACTCTGCATGCCTGCCGCCCAGGTGGGGCTGAGGGTACTTGGCACCACCATCTTGTGGCTGAGGGTGCCGCCCTCTTTGAGGGCAGGGCAGTCAATTAGCATATTCCCTCCTTATTGGCTGTGGGCACCACCATCTTTGCAATGGTGTGAGGGTCAATTAGCATATTCCCTCTTTATTAGATAGGGCACTCTATATAATAAAAGCTTAATATGTTAAGTGTCTAATCATCCAGTCGTCCATTGAACCAATCAAAGCTTAATATGCTAATGATATGCTAAGGCCGCTCAATTGCTCACTATGACACTGACCACCAGGAGGCAGACAGTAGACCCATTGACCAGTCTATGATGTCCACTGAACACCGTGGGGCAGATGCTCTGGCCGGTAGGTTAGCTTGCTGCTGGGGTCCGTCCAATTGGGACTGAGCGAGATGAACTGGACACACACTGGAGCCGTCCTGTGGTCTCTCCGACGCTAGCCAACCTCCCACATCCCTCCCTGGCCCTGATTGTGCACTGGTGGGGTCCCTCGGCCTGGCCTGAGCCCTCTCGCAATCTGGGATTCCTCGAGGATGTCAGTTTCGGCCCAATGGCAGAACAACCAGTCACTATGATGCACACTGACCACCAGGGGGCATATGCTTAATGCAGGAGCTGCCCCCTGGTGGTCAGTGCGCTCCCACAGGGGGTGCGCCACTCAGCGAGAAGCTGGGTTCACAGCTGTCCAGTTGGGCCCACGGCTGTTGAACGCAGCAGTGGTGGCGGGAACCTCTCCTGCCTCTGTGGCAGTCAGACATCAGACATCCCCCAAGGACTCCCAGACTGTGAGAGGGCACAGGCCAGACTGAGGGACCCCCTTGAGTGCACAGATTTTGTGCACTAGGCCTCTAGTGTATATGTATATATATTCTCTATGTGTATGTATATGTGAGTAGGTATTTATATATATATATATATATATATGTATGTGACAGGAGACAAAGGCAGGGGACAAACAGGTGTTAGAGAAGAGTGAGGCAAGAAGACTATTTGGCCCAAAATTCTCATACATAAAAATCCTCAAATTTAGCATTAACATTATATTCATCTAACTATCTATCTTTCTATAAAATAATACCCTGGACTGGATATGCTGTGTATATCCAAAGGATATAACTAGGACTAAAGGATTCAAGCACAGAAGTACAATTCTTTTTTTTTTTTTTTCTTAATATATTTTATTGATTTTTCATAGAGAGGAAGAGAGAGGGATAGAGATTTAGAAACATCGATGATAGAGAAACATCGATCAGCTGCCTCTTGCACAACCCCTACTGGGGATGTGCCCGCAACCAAGGTACATGCCCTTGACCGGAATCGAACCTGAGACCTTTCAGTCCGCAGGCCGACGCTCTACCCACTGAGCCAAACCGGTTTCGGCAGAAGTACAATTCTTAATTATAAATGAGAAAGAAGTTTCTAACAAGTAGTGTTCTTAAGAAACTACATATGATGCTTTTATAGAGTGGTGAACTCATTCTATCACTTCAGGTATTAAAACATAAGCTGAGTGGCCCTAAGCACTTGAATATTTGGACTCCATGAGGTTTAAGGTGTCTTTTAGTACAAAAATTCTGTGATCTGACACATCGCTTAATCTCTTCACGCCTTAAGTTTTATATCTATAAAATGAGACAATGTAATGAGATCCTTTTCTAATTAGAAACCTTTTCTACTTCTGGTATTTGGTGATTTTTCTTTATGATTTTAAACCCAAATTTACATTTAAGATCCTTATTTTATATAATTTCTTCTAATACTATGACTGCGTGTCATAACTCCTTGGGAAACGTTCATTTAATAAAGTAGATATGTTTAAGGCATTTTGTCTGCTTCATATACTCTTGTAAGCATCAGAGCCACTGAAGTCACAGGTGTTTTAAAAACACCTGCCCTCATGAGTTTGTATTCCAGGGGCAGGAATGGGGAAACAGGATGAACAAGGTAATTAAGTAAAATATAGTATGGTAAATATAATAAGTGCTAATGAGAAAAATTAAACCAGATTATTAAATCCAGAATTTTAAAAAAAATTATCAAAATAGGTAAATTATATTTTTAGGATATATTATGTAGGATAATTACATTTCCTTCTCCTTTAACTTATGAAAATTCAGAAATTAATAAAAACTATACATTAATACCTAATGTTATATGTTATTATATAGTAAACTCTTTCCCCATTTGCCTTTTATGGCACTTGGAGTAGATACAGAATACCCCCTATGGTATGACTTATGTGTCTGATAAACATTTTATTATCCCTTCAATAATATTTATGGACTCAATTTACTTGATTATTCATTTTGAATAGAAAAGTAAATATTTGTCTTCCTTTGAATTAACAATTATTAAGCAAGTGATTTTTTTTTTCCTGTTAGTAATATCATTATGGGGTACCTTGTATTCCAGTGTATAAGCTTGAAAATGTTGATTATGATAATCTTTTAACTTATATAGCAAACTTAAGGATTGACAGTTTATAGTTCTACTAGAAACCCAGTGTATGAATCTGTGCACCATTGGGGTCCCTCGGCCTGGCCTGTGGAATCAGGCTGAAACCTGCTCTCCTACATCACCCAAGAGGTCCCAAATTGCTAGAGGGTGCAGGCCAGGCCGAGGGACCCCACGGGTGCATGATCGGGGCCAGGGAGGGACGCGGGAGGTTGTTCAGCAGGGGAGGGACCACAGGAGGGCTCCAGGGTATGTCTGGCCCATCTAGCTCAGTCACAATTGGCTGGACCCCAGCAGCAAGCTAACTTACTGGTTGGAGCATCTGCCCCTGGTGGTCAGTGCACCTCATAGTGAGTGATTGAGCGGCCTTAGCATATCATTAGCATATTACACTTTGTTTGATTGAATGACTGACTGGACAACCAGACACTAAGCATATTAGGTTTTATTATATAGAATTATTATATAGGATATTTTGATATTGTTATTACTATAGTTATTGAAGGAAAATATGCATGCTATTCTTCTCCTTGGCTCTGTTAATTCGTATATATGCCAACATTGCAAATAGTTTAAATAGCTTTATTTTGATTAATTAGATTGAGCTTTATCCCAAGATTGCCATGAATTTTACCTCATTTATGAAATATATAATAAATCATCCTACTTTTTTTCTTTGGTAAATAATTCACATTTTTAAGTATTCTGGATGCAAAAAAAAATCAAAATTATAAGACTTTATACTCTCAATCTTAATAAGCTTCTTTTGTTTGATATATTTTTATTGATTTCAGAGAGGAGGGAAGAGGGAGAGAGAAATAGAAACATCCATGATGAGAGAGCATCATGGATTGGCTGCCTCCTGCAAGTCCCCCCACTGGGGATTGAGCCCGCAACCCAGGCATGTGCCCTTGACTGGAATCAAACCTGGGACCCTTCAGTTTGTAGGCCGATGCTCTATCCACTGAGCCAAATTGGCTAGGGCAGCTCTTTTGTTATGGGAGAGAAAATGTTCAAAGTGGTGGGTGTGACAGAATGACATGCAGTTTAGGAAAATGAAAAATTGATTATTTATAGTATGAACTGTGCAGAGAAAAGATAAAATTGTTAATTACACTGAACCAAATAACATTTGGTAAATGAGCTTAATTTTTTAAAAAGTTAAACAACTTTTAGAGATGTTATTCATGTAAGAATCTCACTCTTCAATCCAATGGTGTTGTGGCAATTCTCATCAAATATACAAAGAGGAAGTCAAAAGTGATTTGCTTCTTAAGAAAGTTGTTGACAGAAGTTCACTATGTAGAGATAAATATTACATTTGGAATTTTGATTTTGTCCCAAAAGATATTGCCTTAACAAAAGTGTCACTAAACACTGAAATATATTCATGTTGGAATAAGCAAAATAATTTTCTTCATAATTTGGCATCAGACAACTCAAAGATTTTTGATTCCTATGATGTTGGTCTAAAAATGATGGTCATTCCTATACATAAACTTTCATTGAAGGTTGCTCTGTGCAAGCATACTGATGGAAACAGGCAATATAAGATTTCTGTCTTCAAGGAACTTAATTTAATTGGAGGTAAATAATATTAATTATAATTTAAATAAATTTACAGAATACTTATTCAAAGGGCAAGTATTATCTTGTGGCAGTCAAGAAAGATTTTATAAGAAAAAGGAGAAATTTATCTAGTCTTGAGGGAATGGTAAGGTGCTCAAATTAGGGAGTGCTCTAGACTACATGTTTGTGTCCTCCCAAAATTTATATGTTGAGAATTAATCATCCACATGATGATATTTGGAAGTGTGGCCATTAAGAGATGATTAGGTCATGAGTGTAGAGGTATAATCCCTCATGAATGGAATTAGTAGCCTAGTCACCTTAATAAGGAGATTCTAAAGAACTCCCTCTTCCTCCTGCCCTGTGAGGACACAGCCACCTATGGGCCAGGAAATAGTCTTCACCAAACCCGAATCTACTGGTGACTTGCTCTTGGACTTCCAGCCTCCAAAACTGTAGAAACAAATTTGTGTAGTTTATAAGTCACCCAGTCTATAATATTTTATTTTATTTTTTAAATCCTCACCTGAGGATATGTTTTGATTGATTTTTAGAGAGAGGAGGGTAGAGACAGAGAGAAACATGGATGTAAGAGAAAAACATTTGATCGGTTGCCTCTTATATGCACCCGACCAGTGATCAAACCCGTAACCTTTTGGTGTACAAGATGATGCTCCAACCAATTGAGCCACCTGGCCAGGGCAATAGTATTTTCTTATAGCAGCCCCAAAATTACTAAGACAGGGAACATTTCCAGGAGATGACAGTGTGAAAGAGATACAAAGGAGAGGTTGCCTGTGTTACGTGAAGGAGGGAAAAACAAGAAATGAAAATAGTCAAAATGGTTATTAGGCTCATGATTATGGAAGTCAGGAATGAATCAAATTGTGCAGTCCCTTAAATACTCTGTTGAGAGATTTGGGTTTTATTTTTTTATCCAAAAGAGCCATGAAAATATCTGTGTTATGAGGAAGAGTTAACTGAAGCTCCTGATAAGTGGCATTGCAGTAGAGAGACATCAGAACCCTTCAGGAAGAGTATGGTGTAAAAAAGATATGGGGAGTTGAGAACATGATTTGGAATACTGGTGTCAATGAAGAGCAAAGGGCTGACATGGGAGATGAAGTTAAGAGGAATTGATGAATTAGTGGCTGAGTGGCTATGGAAGTCTTATTTCAGGTTGTTGTTAGGATGCCCCTGGGGCTAGGCAGGTGAAACAGGGTTGGTAGTGGAAAGAATCTCCTCTCTCTCCATTTCTCCAGCCAGTTAGTTAAGGCACTTGGTATCTGGGTCTCTATGTAGTTATATGGTAACCTATTGTTAAAGATAATCTCTAAAGTTCCTCAAGCTCTAAGAATCTGATCCAGTGGACACTCACTGTATTAACTGAGGGAAATTTTCTAACCCTTTGTAAGGGGAGCAGGAAAGATCACGATGATAGATTATAAGGGCATAATAGAAAGCTGCAAAGTGCCCCAGAGGTACTGAGCTTGATAGGCAGTGGGGAGCACTTGGAATGCTATATATGATCAAGAATCATGTAAGTGACAGTGTGTTGAAAACTACAAATATATTGCAAAAATATCCAGCAATGTGAAATCTGACTCATTGCCCCTGAGTAGGAAGGGGATTGTGTATTTTCTTAGTCATTTTGAGTCGTCTTTCTCCCTCCTCTCTTTACTATAATTCCAGTCGTTACTGCTCTTGTACTCATAGGGACTAGGGGTGCCTGGAAATGAGATCTTGTGGCACCTTTGTTTTGTTATTGAATTCTTTTTAAATCCCCGTAGTTATTATTCTGCAAAAGCAGATTAAGCAGTCTGACCCAGCGAACCTATTCAGTCTCCACTATATTTTCCTTAAAAATATAGACAATTTTTGGAACAGTTTTAGGTTTAGAGGAAAATTGAACAGAAAGCACAGAGTTTCCATAAAACCTATAATCCTTTCACACACACACACACACACACACACACACACACACACACACAGTTTTGCCCATCCAGTGCACAGTCTTCCCGCTCCATTATTAACATTCTGCAATGTGTGGTACATTTGTTACAATTGATGAGCCAACACTGATATATTATTATTAACTAACTAGAGGCCTGATGCACGAAATTCATGCAAGAGCAGGCCTTCACAGCCCCAGCTGCCTTGGCCCTCATAGCCCCAGCTTTGTCCAGAAGGTCATCCAAAAGGTCGTCTGGATGGTCGTTCAGCTGTTGGGCCCTTTGGCCGATATGCATATTATGCTTTTATTATTATAGATATTCATAGTTAATATTAGGGTTTATGCTTGGTGGTGTACATTCTATGGGTTATGACAAATGTATAATGATGTGTATCCACCATTATAGTATCACACAAAATAGTTTCACTGCCTGCTACACCTATTCAACGCTCCCTCCCCACTCCCTGAGCCACTGGCAACCACGGCTCTTACTGTCTCCACAGTTCTGCCTTTTCCGGATTGTCATATATTTAGAATCATACAATATGTAACCGTTTCCCGGTTGGCTTCTCAACTTAGCAATATGAATTCAAGTTTCCTCCACACTCATTTTTTTAATCATTGAGTAATAATCCATTGTATAGCTGTATCACAGTTTCTTTATCCATTCACCCATTGAAACATTCAGATGTTTACATATATATATATCCTTGTGCAGATATTTGTGTGGATATATATTTTCAACTCATCTGGGGAAATACCAAGGAGCATGATGACTGGGTCATATAGTAAGCCTATATTTAGCTTTGTAAGAAACTGTCCAACTATCTTCCAAAGTGGCTATACCATTACTTTCAGTTGTTCCACATTCACACTGAATTTTATGGTGTCAGTTATTCTGGTTTTTAGCATTCTAATAGATGTGTATTGGTATCTTATTGTTTTAACTTTCAATTCCCTAATGACATAATGTTGAGCACCTTTTTTTGTATGCTTATTTTCCATCTGTTTATACATATATCTTATTTGGTGAGGTGTTCTTTATCATATTCATGCAATGCCAATATTTTCTCCCAGGCTGTCTTATCTTTTCACTCACTTAACAGGGTATTTCGCAGAGCAGAAGTTTTTAATTGTAATGAAATCTAATTTAACAAGTTTTCTTTCATGAATCGCGCTTTTGATTTTGTATCTGAAGATTCACCATCACTGCAGGAGCACTTAGATTTTCTACTATGTTGTCTTCTAGGTGTTTTATAGGTTTGTGTTTTACATTTAGATTGCTGATCCATTTTGAGCTAATTTTGTGAAAGGTCTTTGTCTAGATTCACTATTGTTGCATTTGGATGTTTAGCTGTTGAAAAGTCTATCTTTTCCATTGTATTGCCTTTCCTCTTTTGCCATAAAACATACTTTTAATATTGCCTTCTATAATCAATAGCTCACCTGTCCATAGTGGAATAGCTTTTAGGATTAAGAACACCATGGAACAATGGTGTTGTAGGTAGAGTACTGAATTTGGCATTTACAAAAGTAGGAAGGGATCTGAATAGAAAAATTTCTCTTTTACCACTTGCATGACTTAGACAAGCTAATTAGCTACTCAGCTTCTCATCTCTAAAAATGAAAATCTCAAAGGGCTATTAATATGAGGATAAATTTAGATAAAATATGAGGCTAAAGTTAGGAAAAATTAGGATAAAATATGATAAGATAATTTATAAACTAGAGAATCTTATACAAATATTATAAACTAAAAGTAATTTTTTATATCAATCTGTTATTTGTTACTTCAGAATCTGAGAGTATTCTGGATTCCAAACTTCTTCCCCATATTTCTCTTACCAATGAAGAAATACTTACCGTGGCCAGCATTGCTTAGTGGTTAGAGCATCAGCCTGAGCACAGAAGTGTCATTGGTTCAATTTCTGCTCAAGGTCATGTACCTCGGTTGCAGATTCGATCCCTAGCTCCAGTTGAGGTGCATGTGGGAGGCAACCAATTGATGTGTCTCTCTCACATCGATGTCTCTCTCTCTCCCTCTCTCTCTCTCTCTCCCTCTCTCTGTCTCCCCCTGTCTCCCTCTCTTCCTACCCCCTCATCCCTCCCTTCCACGCTCTCAAAAAAAAAAAAAAAAAAAAAAAGAAAAAGCTATGAAAAAAATATATCCTCCAGTGAGGATTAAAATTTTTTTCTAAAAAGAAGTACTGAAAATATTGACATAATTTCTCTTACCCCAGGGTCACTGCGTCCTGTCTCTTAAACACTTGCTAGAAGCTTGTATATTGACAGGCTGTAACATCCCATGGAAAATAAAAAGTGTTGTGCAGTTTTTGAAAAGAGTAAATATAATATTTAAATAGCATTAGCTCCCAAAATAAATATAGGCTTTCAAAATAACAAACCTTATCCATTAGGGAGGCCTTCTCCCACACCGCTTTCTTTAGGTGTCCAGGAAATACTATCAAAAAATGCCTCATAGGAGGGGATGGGGGAGTGGTAGGAGATCAACCAAAGAGCTTGTATGCATATAAGCATAACCAATGGACACAGATAATGGGATGGGGTGAAGGCCTGGGCTGTGGGGCAGGGGCAAGGGGCAGGCTGGGAGAGGTTAATGGGAGGAAAAGGGGAAATATGTAACACTTTCAACAACAAAGAATTTTAAAAAATAAATTTAATTTAATTAAAAAAAAAGAAAGCATCATAGTCTTCTGGGGCAGAGTCTCCCAAGTTTTAAATTTTAAAGTTTGAACCACTTTTTAAATTTTGGTACCAACCATTTCATGCTTAGAATTTAATATCTTATGAATATGCATTCTCCCTAGTTTATTTTAGCAAATTTCAGCAAAATTCCTAGCCTTGTCAAAAATCGTTGCAGTGGTTAAGGACATGAGTTCTTGATGCTACTGTTGTTTCTTAATATCTCCTCTCCACTTGACTCCCATACCGCAGCCTAAATAGTCTTAAAAACGGGTGCATACTAACAATTGCCATCTCCTTTATTTAAGTGACTCAACTAAACTTACAGACGTAGAAAGATCTTTGATGTTAAACACTTAGTGTACAAATAGAAAACAAAACTGCTTTCAGCAAAAATATGATAGGCAAAGGTTTCCTCTTAATAGACAACTCTAATATATGAGTACAAAATGTGTCAATATGACCTCACATTCATACATTGGGAATGAATACCTGCACAAAATCTTCTATTTAGTCTTTCTACACATTTAAAGAGACAGCAGTTAAACAATGAAAACTAAGAAAATTTTCCTATGTTACTGTTGCATTGTTAACTATGATTAGCTGGGATTGTGGGGCAATTTTACCAAAGGATAGTGTTGCTTGGGGAGGAGAATCAGAGATCTACCCATTACCTGTATATGCCAATGGTTTTGATTTGAGGATGTGGGGAATTGAGAAGGAAGCAAATAGCTAGTGTCTTGTGCTGCTAGGGTAGATATGGACTCTATGAAAGTGAACATCCTCAAGCACCACCATTCAGAATAAATTAGAGGCTATTTATTTTCTTTAAAACAAAACTATTGGTTGTGCTGCAATATTATCCTATTGTTCTTTCTAATATGATATTTCATCTACATAGTGGTTAAGTAATCTGTTAGAGATTAAGCAAATACATTTATAATATTACTAGAAGCCCGATGCATGAAGATTTGTGCCAGAATGGGCCTTCCTTTGCCTTGCTGCCAGCACAGCTTTCGCTCTGGTCCAGAGCCGCCTTTCCACCTTCTTAGCTGCTCAGAGGCCCAGAGCAGCCAGGGCTGGGGCAGGATGTCCTGCCCTGCCCGCCCCCCGACCCCGCCTGCTTGGCAACCACCTATGCAAATTAACCGCCATCTTTGTTTGTTACTCACTCCTGATTGGTCGTGGGCTTCGCGACGGTATGGTCAATTAGCATGTTTGTCTATTATTATGTAAGATTATTAGGTAAGCTTTCTTTGGGAAGATTCTTCTGAGTTCCAAACAACACTTTAATCAGGACTTTAGGGGCACAATTCATTTGAAAGCTGGGTGGGAATGTGTGTATGTGGCTGTACCAATGTGTGCATCTCGGCCTTCGTGTTCTTATCAAAGCTGCGCTGCGGGAGAGGGTTTATAATGAAGGAAGTCCTTTCCAACATAGCTGGAATGGCCTTGAGGAATTTTAGAGGACAATTTCATGCCAGTCCAAGGCAAAGCCAAAACAATTTTTTGAAAAATTTTTTTTAGCATTCTTGAAAGCAGGGAAATAGCAATGTAAATGTCAGGATGCTTCTGCCTTGAGCCAAGAATAAACAAAGCAAACAATCCATTAAAAGAACTTTTCAAACACATAAGCTCCCAAAACTTTGCTTTTGAAAGATGTTAGAACTAGTTTACACTTAGGAGAGCAATGACATTAGACAGAACTATTAAAAAACACATGTCTCAGTACTCATGGTCCGGTTTCCCACTGATCATACATTTGACTACGTTACATAAATTTGATATTAAGAATTGTAAGGAACTAAAACCCACCCCCCACAAATCATTTCAGATGAACAGCAATCTCATTATATAGTTTTCATGGTGTTTTAATTAGACTTAGTTATATAAATACTAACAGAATCTCATGTTCAGTATTTGACTGGGATAATAACTACTTTGTTCGGGTTGTCCTTTATCTTTTTGTGAGGTGTGGGTGGTCTGAATGGAGCTAAAATCCCACCATTGTCTCTCTTGTCATTAATTCTATCAGCAATGCCTCTGATTTCTTTAGTATGAAAAAGTAACTTGTGATTAAGAATTACCATAATGCTTTAAAAATATTTTAATAGAGGCCATTTGCACAAAAGAATCTGTGTATGAATACAGAGTTTAATAATCTACACAATATAAAATGTCCAAAGGAGGGTTGAGAACCTGGATCCCATACAAAATCTTTATAATGCTGATCATTATATACACTTCCTTTTATATTTTATGAATAAACATATATATTAGCTTTATAATTACAAATCCCTTTCATATTTTTAAAGCTTCTACTTCTAAAAGGAGCAAAAAAAAAAAAAAACGACCAAATTTAAAAAGAAACCAAATTAATATACTGAAATCCAAGCTCTTTTTTTAGCTCATTTTCTTAATATTAAAACAAAGAGTGTATCTCATTGTGACAGATAATGATCACTGCAATTTGATTAGACATTGAAAAACTTGTTTAAGAAATTTTAGTTGAAAGCAACTCTTTCTCCAGGTAATTAGTCTGAGATCCAGTCTGCTAGCATCAAAATAGCAATCCATGTGTGCATACTTTTGGGATTTTATAAAAATATTAGAGGCCTGGTGCATGAAATTTGTGCACAGGTAGGGTTCCTAGGCCTGGCTAGCTATCAGGGCTGATCGGGGCCTTCTGGCTGCCGGCCAGAGCCTTCCTTCTCCGGCTGCCAGCTGCCAGCTGCTGGCTGGGGCCTTCCTTTGTTCCGCACCACTCCCTGGTGGTCAGCGCACATCATAGAGAACAATCGAACTCCTGGTCTCCCGGTTGAACTCCCGAGGGGACACTGCATATCTTTTGGGTTTGAGGTTTCTTTCCTCAAAAAAAATAAAGTGAGAAAAAAAAATACTGTTGTTATATTTCAAGTCAAGACACATTGCCAGTCTGAGGTGAATCATAAGGCGAGTAATAACAATACTGTCACAGCTAAATATTTACTTTGTTTCAGGCACTATGTTTTACACTTTCATATACTATCTGTGACTCTTCTAACACTAATGCAAGGTTTCTTTTATTATTCCTTTTATATAGATAAGAAAACTGAGGCTTAAGAAAGGTTTATAGATGGCTCAAATGGGATTTGAAACCGTCCTGTTTTCTCTAAAACCACTGCTCTTTCTACTAGACAGTGCTATGTACATTTGATCCAGTTTATGCTAGTTTGCTTAGAAGTCACTAATAAATTTAGTTAGATTTTGAGACAAATATGAAATAGGTAAATTTTCACAAAGCTTGGTTAAATTTTATTTGTCTTACAGTTGAATGATTATATCTCCTAACCCTAATTTTTACAAAAATACATCTGTGAGACATCAAATGTATCTATACTTCTGGAAAAAATATATATGTCCTATTATGCTGACTCAATAAAATTCTCCCAAAATATTGCCTACCCTTTAATGTTTCTATAAATATTAGATGCAATTAAAATGCAAGGGACATTTATCTCATAAATCCCATATATCATAGTTAGAAATATTTCCCCATAAATAACAGAGTGATGTAGAGAAGGCATTATTAAACTGGGAATTTAGAGATGTGTGCTTAAGACCTAAAAGGAACACCAATCAGGTAATCCTATAAATCAATTAACTTTCATGACATCCATTCTTTTAATTAAAATAAACTAACAGATCCCTAAGATAATGGACATATTAGTTGAGGAAATATATGTAGCTAATGTGAAATTACTTCTGATTTCTTTGAAAAATAATTATTTCAATGAGAAGAAAAATAATAAAAATCTAGGTTCTCCATTATACCCTGTTAAACATATTAGCACTTGTTTCTTTCTCCTTTATCTAATTACCTATTTTATCTATCATCAGTACAACAGAATTTCCATGTGTATAAATATCTTGCTAAAGAGAATTAAAATACAGAATCATGCTCTATTTTTTTTGTACCCACTGAAGCAACTGACATTTTAATTTGTTACATAATGAAAGTAAAGTACTTGGTTGCTATATAGATCATATGTTTAGTAGTTCATATGCTCAGATATCAATTTATATTTGCCAATAACCATATTACTAGTGGGAACAATTTCTTCTTATAATAAGAAAGTAGATCTTTATATTAAACATGCACACATACTCAAAATATGCAACAGGTAGAATATATTTAGAAGATACACATGAAAAGGACTGAAAACTGATAGACATGATTCTGTAAAGCACATATTTATCCCTGCACTCTATCCCAGTGAAGCATTTTGTTCAAATGAAAGCTTACATAAGTTACTCTCATTGAGGAGAAAAAGGGACATAAATGTCCCCCCTTTACCTGGTCACCTCAAGGGTTTGCCAACCACTAATTTTGGTTGTGCTCTTATCTAGTTTGCTCTCTAAGGTCCTAAGAATACCATTTTCAACTGATGAGAAAAAGGAAAAGGAAGCTATTAACCATACAGAGATGACATCAACTTGGAGATTTAGAAGAACAATGGATGAAATGGGAATTGCTCACCCCATAGTCCATCATTAGAACTAAATGTAATATACAATTTAATGTAGTTGATATAATCCTAATAAAAATAGAATAAACCCGCAAATTGCATATGGTGGGATTCAAGTATTTCCTTTCACTCTATCTTTATGAGACACGTTTCAATGAGAAAACTAAGAAGCAATTTAGTTTATTCAAAGTAGTAGTTTTCATAGAGAAAATGAGAAGTTCATGTGTTCATTGGAAGTGTTGGAGATGTGAAGGTCAAAGAAGCTCCCGTGAAGATTGATGGAATCGAGAGCTAACAGAACTGAAAGAAAAGACATTCCTTTAAGTGACAGAATCAGGTGCCTGCTCCTCTCAAGCAGGCAATTTCAAGGAGCTCTAAGAAACTCGGAGTCCCATTTCTGCCATCTCCCTATCTGTCTGCTTGGAATTATTGCTGAAGAGTCCACTTTCGCTTTCTCTTCTGCCTTCCAAAGCCTAAATGATTATTAAGTTGTGTATCCTTTTCTGTGCTTTGATAACAGTTGTTGACTACTTTACTCAGAAATAACAACTCAGTCTTTTATCCCTGGATCTTTAAGGAATTGGGGGTCTGCCTTGTGCTGTAGTTGGTGGTGGTGGTGGTGGTGGTGGTGGTATGGAGGAGGAGGATGTATATCCCATGCCAGGTTTTATTAGGAATGTTCAATTTCTATAGTACATTTCTATGTCAAGCAGAGATTAGGGACTCAAGAGTACTACCTATAAAAATTTTAAGAAATGAAATACTAGTCACATGCCAGGCATTTATTATTCTTGGTGCTTATATCCGATCTTCACGACAACATGCACAGTAATTGTTGGAGCCAGTAGTTGCACCCAGGGCTTTCTTGCTTCAAAGTAGTTTTCTCTCTTTTATTCGACTATAATCTTCAAGAGCATTTATGGAAGATTTCTTTTTTTTTTCCCCTTGATGATTTATACATACATTTTCTAACCTGTCAACCACTCATTCCAGTCGATATTTTCCCCACTTTTGCAGATAACTCTGAAATTCAGAAAAAAATTCACCCTCCCACAAGTTATCAGAGATATTAAATGGCATAAATTAGTAAGCAATGAAACCTACTTTCAGCCATTCTGAGTCTATTTTTAAACAAATCCAAAACCACTTTTTTTTAGTAGCTTCCCAGACAGGCATAGAATAAAACCAAAAGATTTTTTTTAAAAGTTGAGGTAAATACAATGATTCTATTTTGAGCTAGAAAAAGCAGCAGAAATAGAATATATCTTATCTCACACAAAACATGGACATTTAATCCTTTGCCATTACTCAGTCCTGGGCTGCAGGAGGAATGCCCATGGGTTAGTGACACTTCGTCTCTGTATTTGCTCTGATTCTTGTGTTAATCTTGTTGTCTTATCTGTGAGTTAGAATTCAGTGCCGCTTCTTCAAAGTACTTGTCTGGGATTACTACTGATTCCATCACTATTGATTCTATTTATCAATTTATCAAATACTCAGTGTCCAATAAATGGCAGATTATGCCAGAAACTGAGAATACAGTGGTCAAAAATATAAATATCAACCCTACCCTGTAGATTTTATCTTTAGTGGGAAGAAAGAGAATAAGGCAAATAATGAAACAAATGTGCAATTATAAACATTAAAATTGACTAGATGTAAAGAAACGGGATTTTCTTCTTCTAAGGTTGCCAAATTGATTGAAGGAGAGCAACTTGGGTGGAGATTGGAGAATTAGACAAGGGACTAGAGGCCATAAAGAGGGGCTTAGATGTTATTTTCAGTGCATTTAATACCTTGTTTTAAGCAGAAGATAACCTAATTTATCTATTATCTATCTATATTTCCTGTCTGTCTGCTATGTAGAGAAGGCATTATAAAGATAATGAAAAAAATGGAGAGATTAAAAATGATGTGATATCTTAAAATATATTTTTATTGATTTCAGAGAGGGAAGGAGAGGTAGAGAGAGATAGAAACATCAAGTCCACAACCTGGGCATGTGCCCTGTCCAGGAATCAAACTGTGACCTCATGGTTCATAGGTCAATGCTCAACCACTGAGCCAAACCAGCAGGGGCTAATGTGATATTTTAATGATCTAAGTGTATCAGTCAGAATTCTCCAGAGAAACAGAACCAATAGGATAGATGATAGACAGATAGACTTTTAATATGTTTTTACTAATTTCAGAGAGAGTATAGGTGAGGGAAAGAGAAATAGAAACATCAGTCAGCTGCCTCCTGCATGGGAATTGAGCCTGCAACCCAGGCATGTACAACCTCCTGGGGCATGGAAGGATGCTTCCCTGGGCTAGTCAGGTAGATTTTAAGGAATTGGTTTATGCACTTGTGGAGACTGCCAAGTCTGAAATGTATATGGCAAGCAACTTCAGGCAAGAGTTGAGGTTTTAGTTTTAAATATGAAATTTGTGGTGCAGGCTGAAAATTAGGAAGGATTTCTGTATTGCAGTACTGAGGCAGAATTCCTTTTCTCTAGGAAACCTCAGTTTTTACTCTTACAAACTTCCACTTGATTGAATGAGATCCACACACATTATCAAAGCTAACCTCCTTTACTTAAAGTCAACTAATTTTAAATGTTAATTACATCTATAAAGTACCTTCACAGATTAGTGTTTGACCAAACAACTGGGTAGCATAGTCTAACCAAGTTGACACATAAAATTAACCATCACCATAGATAATGTTGCTGTAAGTAAAAAGGGAGATAAGATGAATTTGTAAAATTTTGAAGTAGAATCTACAGAACTTGGTGGTAGGTAGATGTGAGAATGAAAAAAAGGGGAGACATCAAGAATTACAGATTTATCTCCTGAGCAATGAATTTTAACAGCCGTGATGTGAACCAAATTAGTTTCTCTTTTTTCTAACAGGGGTTCTGTTGATTTCTGCTTAAGTAATATGACTAACATAATAAGATTACTTTTCATAAGCATTTTAAACAGTTAAGTAGGCTTGGGAAGAAATTTTGTTTGTATCTGTCTGGTTATATTTGGCTAATCCAACTGTAGACTAAAAATTCACTTTGCCTTCTCCTTCTCATACAGAAATAATTACATGCAAATAGTAATCAGCTCTTTATACAGTAATGGGAAACAGGAGGAAATATAGCCAAATATTTTTGGAAGAAATAGCTCTCAAATGTGCCAATTAAAGTGTCTCTGATATATATATGTGTGTGTGTATGTATATATATTTATATATATATATATATATATATTTTTTTTACTACTATATATATATTTTTACTACTATATATATTTATTTAGTAGTAATATATATATATATATATATATATATATATATATATTATATATATTTACTACTAATCATAGTAGGTTTGGTTTTCTAATCAAAACTTACATATGCTCCACTAGGAACTTGAAAAGATATGCTAACTCAATCAAATTTTACAGAATATCATTCAAAAGCCAATAAAATATATCCTTGTCTGATATAAAGTTTAGAAAGAAAGAACATATGGACCAAATATTAAGTATTCTCTCTGCAAGTTGTTGCAAATTCCTCTTGTTCCCAATTCTGCCATTTTCTTAACTATGAAGTTAAATGGACAGCTTTAAAAAAATTAAGAGTAGACATTTCTCAAAGCTGATTCATTGTGTCAGTTTTCTTTCTAAAATAGAATATCAAATGGATGAAGAGAAAATAATTCTGGACATTGAAAAATAAGAATTAAAATATAGAAAAACAGTTTTCTAGATTAGTTTCTGGAGGTTGATGAACACCTTTGTTTCATTTTATTTCAGGCAATGATTGTTTTTCTATTTTATTAATATCTATATGTATAAAAGCCTAAGCAACCAGCTGATCATCCGTCTGGCTGGTAGCTATGATGCTCAATGATCACCAGGGGGCAGATGCTCAACACAAGAGCTGCCTAGTGACAGCAATTTTGCAGAGTGCCGTCTCGCACTCAGGACACTTGTATTTGGATTTATGGTCCATCGAAAATACAGGATGATTTCCTCATATCCAGATCCTTAATCATACCTGCAAAGATGTTTTGTCCAAGTTAGGTAATTTTTATAGGTCCCAGCGATTAGGACATGGGCATATTTTGGAGGCCCCATTCAGCCTACTAAACCAGATAATGTGAGGAATATGAATATGGATTAGACAGCAGCATTATTTCCATATATGGGCCAGTTATTAAGCTTTATTCTTTTAATATCAATCCTATTCTGTATGTAATGCTGTGAACCTGGGCTGGGACCCTACAAACTACTTTCTGCTTGGCCCGCTGGCTCCTCATTGGACTCTCTCAGAGGAGGCACTAAAGGAAATCTGGAGGCCTGGAGGAGGAGGAGATACTCTTTTTCCTGTTTGCACTTTGTTCCTATTTTGCTTCCTTTTATTGTTGTTGTTGTCACTCTAGCGATGAATGCTTTTTCACCCAGGTAGTGACAGTTCACTTTGGTAGCAGCACTTAATTCTGATTTATACTTTTTCCAACATTAGCTAAACCAACCTCACAATGCTCACGAGGGACATCAGCATCAGCTGGCTAGAGCTCGTCCCTCGGAGTCTGGGTCCCACTTTCACACGTTTTCAACTCTGACCCCAAGGCATTCATCATAGGAGGGCAGCGACTCCTATTCAGATCTGAGTTTTACTTTCAGAGGACACCTTCTTCAAACTTCTAAATTTTAATATTCCAACCTTTCCATTTCCCAGCCCTAGGAATAGTAATATCTTCAAACGTAACTGTGGGATAAGGTTAAATGTAACATAGTCTAAGAAAGAAGCAGAGTTACAGTTATTCAGAGAAGTGAGAGGGTTTTTTTGTTGTTTGTTTTTTAGTTTGTCTTCTTCAGTGGGGCAGGATGCAAACAGGCTTCATGAGGGAAGTGGTACTTCAGTAGGGTTTTCTAAATCAGTAGATGTTGGTCTATAAGAGACAGGAATGGGAGAGTGGAAGAGCATTTCTCAAGAAAAGTTTTCTAAAAGGTGTCACTTATATTTCTCAAAATATACTTAATAATATTTAACATTCTCTTGTTGATTGAAAGTCATCAAATTTGTACATTCTGTTGTCATACAACAAAGCCCTCAAAGAGTAATGAGTCATTGCGACTATGATTAATAACTATACATAATATGCTACTGAAAACTAGGAAACTGAGTTCTTTCTCTGCTTTATTCCTGTTTTTGCTGGTTACTTCTCATTGGTGTCATTTCATCTAGCAGCTAGAATCTGCTGGTGTCTGCCCCAGTTTTTCAGTCTTTCTCTACTTCCCATCATAAACAGTCTCTTGGGTTTTGTGACAGTTTGTTGTG
The DNA here is from genome assembly GCF_027574615.1 of Eptesicus fuscus. Classification (NCBI taxonomy): domain Eukaryota; kingdom Metazoa; phylum Chordata; class Mammalia; order Chiroptera; family Vespertilionidae; genus Eptesicus; species Eptesicus fuscus. The sequence continues at coordinate 35,679,850 of NC_072475.1, forward strand.
GTTGTTTTTTGCCCATCCAGATGCTATTTCAAATTATTTCAATTCAATGGTTATGTTTTAGAAGCATTACCTCAGCGTAAGTAGGAATGTTACTACACATAAGTAAGCTCATGCCTATCTCATCTCAGTTGCCCCTTTCTGGAACAGAAGAGTACAAGTTTTACTTTTGTATAGTTCAGTGGTATTCATCTTACAATGATAATCAGGGGGGGGGGGGGGGGGGGAAAGTGTGCTGAGAGACTTTTGTGACCTAAATATAGTTAACTCACTAGGCCAATATATGTGGTTCTCTAAAAGGAACCTGCTTTATACGTTCATAAATAAAAGGATTGAGGACTAACATTAGCTTTTTGACACTGACTGAAAAGTGATGTGTTAACACACAAGTGAATTTTATCAGTAAGGTTGACTGAATTTGAGGCTATGAGGCCAGCTATCTATCTCCCTTTCCTTCTTGTAACATATGTGGTTTATTGTGTCCACATAGTCTCTTTTCAGAGTTATAAATTATATTGTTGATGGAGTCTTGATGATGAAAACCCAGTTGGAGCTTGAAGGTCAAGGCAGAAAACTGCATCCTAAATTTCTGTTTATTGATGATGTGCAGTACATACAGCAGCACAAAATGTGCTGCTACAATTAAAAATCTGTCAACATTTCTAACTTACACCACTATTTCAGGGTTTGGTAATGTAGTCATTTATCCTTACTCTTTCTTGAGTTATGTGATGCAAGGCCTCAGCTGTGGGAGGACATCTTTAAGTTCTTTCAACATGATTATAAGAGATTTATTTGTTTTTTCTTTCTTTCTTCTTTTAGCTACTGAAGTGCTAAACAATCAAAGTTAGTGTAAGCTAGCTTTCAGCAGTCTTATAACTAAAAAATAACACCACTATGTAGGCCATATGTTTTTTAGCCCCAAATGTTTAACTCATGTGAATGTTAAAAAATAAACTGTTTTATGTTAACTTATATTTATATTAAAAGAAAAGCTTAGAAATATTTTTTAAAAACTGTCTGGCTTCTTTCTACTCTCTTTTCAGGTGCCTAACAATACAGCCAAACATAAATAAGTTTGACTCATTGGTGTTTTTCATAGGAAAACAAAAATAGTCTAAATAAAGTTTTTAAAAATTTAATTAGCTCTTTAATTTAGAAATAGTTTGTTATTATGTGACCTGAACTTCTAGATTGATGTTGTTTACTATTGTAGCTGCCAGCAACATGTGGCTATTGATAATCTAAAATGTAGTTAGTTCAATTTGAGTTATTGAAAGTATAAAATATACATTAGATTTTAAGACTTACTACAAAAAATAAAGTGAAAATTATTACATGAATAATTTTATTGATTGTTACATTCATATTTACAACAATTACAGTATTAAGTTAAATATAGTATAATTCATTCACCTGTGTTTTTTTTTACTTAGTGTAGTGTAGCTAAATTACATACGTGACTTTTATAATTCTGTTGAACAGTGTCACTCTAGATGTATCCAAGGATCCTATTTTATTGTAGATGAAATAACCAATTCATCCTATTTTCCTGTAAATGAAATAACCAATTGATTTGAATTGACTCACTGCAGGATAGTCTTACCACATTTTCAAAATAGGACAAGATCGTAATAAATCCCTTAAAAAAAATTTCCCTTCCCAAACCATGGTGGTGATGTTGTTGTTGTTGTTTACAATAGTGGATGACGAGTAAACCAGGAAAAGTTTAAAAGAAAAGTTAAACTCTGCATACCATAGGAGTATATGAGGTATTAAGCAAAACAAAACTCAGAAAAATCTCAAAAATTTTAGTTGAATGTAAATGTACTCATCTATGATGCTTAATAAGATAGAATGGAAGAATATTTTATTTGTCCTTGAGTAACATAAATATGTTTTCAGGTGAAATTACTCATAGTAATAATAATATGTAGAATATTAGTCAAAATTCACCTTCTAGATACTTAACTTTGGAAACAGTAATCTGGTGTTTCTGGAGTTTCACTGGCTATTTGCTTCATTATTTTATTCATTAATTCAGTTATGTGCTGATTCTGTTCTAGACATTATTCTTGGAACTCAGAGTCATTTTTCTTTCACTTCTTTTTGGAAGACTCTTTCATATTCTTCTGGTAATCGGCAATATTTCTTAGCCTGAATTCATTCAACTCTGTAATCATGAATGAAATTGTTTTGGACATCCCATCAAAAAAATCACACGCATTTAACGCCCATGTGTTTTCATACAATAATGTCACAATGGTCAAATGAAAAAGAACAAAGAGTCAGCATCATGGGAGGCCATGTGGGCTACAAGAGTTACGCAGTGCATGGGGCAGGACACGACCACACATGAAGTTTTAGCGAACTATTGCAAACCTGAAGGAGGAAGAAATTCCACATTTTGCTCCTCTTAAGTTCCTATAGCTAAACTAATATTAAAACAGAGACAAAAACAGATGAGCAGCCGAAATACCGATTTAATGGCAATCATAAACAATGCTCCCAGAAATGATGAACCAGCCAGCTTTTTATACTTTTTAGACACACACACACACAAAAAAAAAGCAATGCATTTGTGAAGAATTGACAGGACAAAGACACAGGTTTAGGTGCTTATTTGTGAAGAATCTAAACAGAAGGTGGACTAGTGATACTGAAGAAATACAGAGGTTTGTTTATACAGGATGCTTGGCCCTGGATTCCTTGACTCTAGTGATAAGGTGCCTGGCTTAGCCCCTTGGAGCAAGAAGGCACCTTTCAAAGGAGAGATTTGTTATCCATGTGGAAGGAGACAAGGGAAGGCTCAATGTGTCCTTCTTGCATTGGCTGTTTGTCAAGTAACTTTTATTCAAACTAATTAATATGCCATTGTGGGATATTTTGAGGCAAACTTCCTTGGGCCCCAACAAACGTAAGTGCTAAAATTGAATGCTTCGGTATTTTAACCGAACTAGCACAGCTGTTTCCAATGCTTTTGTTCATCCCTTATGTCTTACTGCATGTATCTTTTTCACCCTGTCTCCTGTCTAAGATAAAGACATGACCTTTTCAAGCCTTTCTAAAACTAACCTGCTCGCCTCTATTTTTGCTCTGATTTTCTTTTCTAACTCCTATCCTTGCTCCATAAACTTTTACAAATCTTCTCAGTCTCATATTTTACACAATTCTAATTAGTCTTGGCTGTGGCACTGACTTCTACCTTCTGCTTTGAAAAAATACTCCCAAGACATATCTTAAAACAAATTTAAAAACACCTCCCTCAACTCTTCTTCACTACCATGCCCTCCTCCACGCATTTGACAACCACTGACTAAGCATTTACAAGTTTTAGCTAATTCAATGACTATAAAAACTCTAAATTGTAAGTACAGTCCTGTACTGCATAATGACATTTTGGTCAATGATGGACCACATGTACAACAGTGGTCCCATAAGATTATAATGACAATATCTGTGAGGCTTGGAACTAGAGTGCCTCTCACTCAGAGCACCTCAGTTTTAAGTGCACAGAGGATATCCAGTCAGCCAGCCTCTGAGGGCACTATGGCCTCCCAGATATTACCCAATGGTCATCAGAGAACATTGCTGTAATTCCTTGTTGAAGACCTAAGATCCTGTAAAAGGACACAGATTCACAAGAGCTACCTTAACAAATATTAAGTGCCCACTGTCACTTTAGTAAATGTGTGATGTGGTAGTATGGAGCTAGCTTTTCTGCACTTCGGAAATATTTTCAAGTTGTAATGATAAAACATCATAAGTTTTATTTCTTCTAGCATTTCAATGCCAGCGAGAGTTCTTTGTGCCAGATAGAATCAATGGAACCAAACACACATTTTCAAGTTTAAAACAATTGAGTCCTCAGTTCTGCATCTTATGTTAAATACCCTCTTTTTTTTTTTAATGAATACCACAAAATTCCTTAATCTGACCACTGCTCCAAAATGTAACAGTCAAAACCACATTGCCATGATAATTCCCTAAGTTCCTTTATTTCTCCATCTTGATCCTCAGACCATCTTTCACTCCCTTCTAAAAGTCATTTTTTTGGTGATCTATGCCTTATCCAGCCAGTTTCTCCTCAATATTTCCTGTTTATTCAGCCCCTAACCCTGTTCACAGAGCAGCACTGACAATTTCCATGTTCTTTTTCTGAACCTGTTGAAAGGAAACAAGGGGAGGGCTTGAGGGACAGTGTTTATAAAGTCTACAAGAGTGTACAGTACTGTCCTAAGCCTTCACATTCCCTCATCACTCACTTTCCTACTCACTCAAAACAACCTCCAGTCCTATAACTCCATTCATGATCAGTGCCTTATACAGGTATGCCATTTTTTAAAAACCTTTTACATTGTATTTTTACTCTGTCTTTCCTATGTTTAGATATATAACTACATACCATTGTTGCAGTTGTCTATGGTATTTGGTGCAGTAACATGCTATATAGGTTTGTAGCCCAGGAACAATAGGATATACCATATAGCCTAGGTGTGCAATAGGCTACACCATCTAAGTTTGTGTCAGTGTTCTCTATCACATTCACATAATGGCAAAATTGCCTAAAGACACATTTCTCAGACCATATCCTTGTCATTAAGTGACCCATGTCTAATATTTCTTGTTTCACCAGTGAGAAATAAGAGTTTCAGAGAGGTTAATGTTATTATGCTCTAGATCATAGAGCTAGGAAGAGGTATTGATAGGTCAAGAAGCTTAACATTGTGGGACAGAGCATAGATTGTAGGCTGAGATTGAAATTATTTTGATACTGGCCATTTAATATTTCCTTCATATCATTCCACTTCTCTTATTGTTGTAATTCATTTATAAGTGTAATTTATATATTTTTTAAACTTTTCCCATCTTTAAATTATTTTCCCCCTCAGTAGAGCAAAGGTCACAGTGGGTCCTGTACAGCTTTAAGCATATAAACTTAGGTATCCAGATGAACCTCACACAATACAATCAAGTAGGATGATTGAAGGTATAATTAAAATTTCTGTAAAGAAAATCATATTTTGATAAAGCTAGTACAATAAGAATTAAATTTGGGGATTACTTTTAAAATGGAAAGAAGTGTGTGGTTATTTGAGAATAGATACCACCACAGGCTTCTGTGGGTATATATGTTCCACAGCCTGTACGTTCGGCAGTCTCCCTTATCCATGGGACATTCTGTTGGCATCAATTCAGCATCAACAGGAATTCCCAATTTGGAGTGCAGTGAAGAAGGAAACTTTATTCAGTTCCAAACAACTCAATCGTGATATATATACTGTGGCTGTAAAAATAGCACAACTGTGAGGCAGCCCAGGCACCAGGTAACCCTGGGACCAGACCCCTCTCTGCTCCTTGATGGTCTGCTTTGCGCTGCGCTGTCTCTACTCTCTTCTAGTCGGTTCTGTTCTGTGCCAGTCAGCTCTGGTCTGCTCCACTCTGCTCTAGCGAAACGGCTTTGACGTTTTAGCTGAGCTGGGGAAAGGCAGTCTTTGGTCTTCCCTGGAAAGGGACAGTGCACTCTCAGAGCCAGAGGGGAGCTGGCTTATAAAGATTCAAGTCCCCATTCCTGGTCTTTGATTGGTCTGCCTTCAAACAAATGAGGACTCCAAATTCTTGCAGTGTGATTGTTCCAAAGGGCACTTTCCTGATTGGTCAGAACGGAGCCACTCTGATGGGTGGATGATGATGGTGGTGGTGCTAGAGTTGCACAGCTCTAATTGGGTGGGGAAAGCCTCCGTTTTATTAGTTGAAATAAGCTTCCAAGATGGCAGGAAGAGTGCAGGCAGGCAGGTTACTGCAGAGGCAGGTAGTTCAGCGCAGGCTTCTCCAAGAAGTGCAGTTGGCAGAAGAAGTCCCTGTGTAGCAATGGCTGCTAGGCTCTGGTTTTTAAAAATCTGAGCCCGGTTAGCCACCAGGAGCCCTTTTTATGAGGTATCTTCTACCTCAGTGTCCGCAATATGTTTCAAGACCCAGTGGATACCTAAAACCATAAATAGTACGGAACTCCACATATATGATGTTTTTTCCTATACATGCATAGTTATGATAAAGTTTAATTCGTAATGTAAGCTCAGTAAGATTGCTAACAATAACTATTGATCAAATAGGATATTTATAACACAATGCTGTAATAAAAACTATGTGAATGGCCCTGGGCCCATTATTAAGTAAAATGAATGTTACTTGAACACTAGTACTGTGATACCATAACTGTTTATCTGATAAATGGATGGCTACTAAGTGACTAATAGGAGGGTAGTGTACACAGTGTGGGTACTCTGGCCAAAGGGGTGATTCATGTTCTGGGCAGGACAGCAGGATAGTAGGAGATTTTATTATGCTACACAGAATGGCACACAGTTTGAAACATAAGTTGTTTATTTTTCTGGAATTTTCCACTTAATATTCTTGGACCTAGTTAACCACAGGCAAGTGAAAGTGCAGACAATGAAACTGCCAATAAAGGGGGGGGGTGTGGTACTTAATGAAGGGTTTTCTATCTTGACTACAAAATAAAATAATTAGCCCTTATTTCTTAGAACACAATATTTTTGTGTAGTTTGCACTGTATTTTATTCTTATCAATTTGTATTACTAATGAATGTAGTATTTTATACCATAATAAGCAGCTTACTGCTCAGTTACATGATTTAGAAGGAGAACATTAGACATTTTCTTTCATAGTCCAGTGTGGGGACAGAGTCTCTCTCTCTCTCTCAGTTTTATTAGTTTATATATATATATATATATATATATATATATATATATATATATATATGATTATGTACATAACATTTATTCATACACACAAGTGATACATATGTAAATAGCAAGAATGAAAAACAAATGGTTCCAAAATACCATCAGAGGTAATTTTCTCTGAGCTGATGTTTTATGTGTTAGTAAAACCACAGGAGGGCAAAGCTGGTATTTTTATTTTCAAAGTCTTCATTTATTCACAGCTGTTCAATAGTAAAATAACAATTGTTATCACTGTTCCTCATCTCCATTGGGAAAATAAATAGCAATTTTCAAATTCATTGGAAATAAGAAGCAAAGTTTGCCTGGCTATATAAGGGTTGGCAGAGGTTCAATGAAGTCTTTGTAAATAATGTATCATGTCAAATATTTACAAAATTAAGACTAGACAGCATAGACCCAGATACATAGGAACATGAACAGACTATTGAAACTCAGAGGGAAAGCAAGGGGGGTTGGGAGGAGATCAACCAATGAACTTGTATGCATATATGCATAACCCAAGGACACAGATAATTGGGTGGTAAGGGCCTAGGCAGGCAGGGGACAGGAAAAAGGAGGACCTATGTAATATTTTTTACAATAAAGATTTAAAAAAAAAAAGACTAAACAGCATTAAAAATGTTTCATGATGATTATATCTGTATCACAGTTATTTGATTTATTTTAGTGATTAAATTATCATTATTTTTTCTCTTTCCTTTTCATGTATTTGCTGGCCTTTGGGTTCACATGTTCAATTATCTTCATTGTTTTTTAGATACCTGAGTTTAGTGTTGAAGCTAATCACTAACTGCAAGTTCCCAGCATGCTTTTTCTGATTCTTTTATTGGAAATATGTTATTTGAATTTTATAGTCAATACCAATTTTTAAAGGATGAAATATCTGAAAATTCATTTAAAAATGAAAACCTAAATAAATTGAATATTTTGTTATTTGATTCTATAGCCTCCTACCTTCCAGTTATTCTCAAATTAGTAGAAATCAAATTAGCACAAATATATACATATATTTTAATATATAAATTATTTCAATTTGATTTTTTTTATTTTATTGGAAAAATGTAAATCTCTATTGTAGCTTAATTTTAATCTTGTAGTCATTAGTATTAATAACTATTGCAAATAAATCATAAAGGTATTTTTGGAAAAATATTTATATCTCACATCAATATATAAAGGTGAAGAATTGTCTAATGTAATAAAGGAAAATAAAATAATATAAAATTACATAATTTTCTATGATGTCCCTTCAAATCTTTATCAGTCTATCACTTTTGAGTTTCTTCACATTTTAGACAAATGATCTTCACCATCTTCTGAGGAAAGGGAGATAAAACAAAATTATTTGAAATGTATTCCCCATCTTGGAGTCCTTTAAGAAAAAAAAAAAGCTATAACTCTTTAACTTCAGGGTTTTGTTTTATTTTTGAGATGTTAGCCACATACACAGAAAACAAGAGCTCTGAAACGACTCTTCAATTAATGTGAAACTCAAACTTCTCTTTTGAACTGAGACTGCTTTTTTAATTCTTTTGTATCCCATATGTACTTTTAATAAGTACTTTAGGAAGGAGCTCACATGATAATTGCATTTTCTTGATTTCTATCAACTTTTTTCAATTTATTCCTACCTTTTCTGGATATAATTAAATTAATGTAGTCATTACCATGTGCTTTCTTCTATTTATACCCAACCACCAACCTGTTTTCTGTTTCTGTAAGTTTTTTTTAAAAATATTCCACTTATAGTGAGATCATTTAGTGTACGCACTTTCAATAAATGTATTTATTCTTAAGTGAGACATGATTAGTTTAACCAAATCATACCTTCTTTGAATTGGGTAACTCAGGATTCTGTTCAACCCTCTGTCACCCATGGCTTAGGGGGAGAATTAATGTATTTTTGTTTAGAATTACCAAAGCAAAGAATTGACATTTCCACTATTTGCTTGCAATATGGACTTCAAAAATATTCCATTTATTTAAACTAAAAAAAATATATTAGCCTCTTTCTCTCACGCCCTATCCCTTGACTCTTGCAACCATCTATCTGTTCTCTGTGTCTAAGACATTGTAATTTTTGTGTGTTTTTTTACATTCCACATATAAGAAAAAATAACACAGTATTTGTCTTTTTTCTGGCAGACTTATTTCATGTAGCTTAATGCCCTTGAGGTTCATCCATGTTGTTTCAAAAGGCAATATTTCATTCTTATGGCTAAATATTTGATTATATTTATGGACTTTAACAATATATAAGATAAATGTAATATAAATAACATAACATATTTCATAAATAATATACAATATTCCACATATGTGTGATATATATTTCACAACTTAATTTGTTAGTTCTAACAATTTTTTTAATGTAGTCTTTAATGTTTTGTAAATGTAATGTTATATAATCTGCAAATAGTGTCAGCTTTATTTCTTCCTTCCCAATTTGAATGCCTTTTTTTTTTTTTTCCTTTTACCCAATTGTCTGGTTAGGTTTCCAATAATAGGTTGCATAAAAATGTCCAGAGTCAACACCTTGTCATGCTCATAAACTTAAAGAAAATACTTCAGTCTTCCACCATTAAGTATGTTAGCTGTGGCCTTTTCATGTTGCCTGTACTATGTTGAGGTACATTCACTCTCTACACACTTTTTTGAGAGTTTTTATCATAAACGGATATTGAATTTTGTCAAATGCTTGTTCCGCATTTTGTTTACAATCAACTTCAACATAATCAATAGAAATTTGCCTACATAGTACTTATATTTGGAAAAAATTAATAGGACTTCAAAATGAGATGATTTTAGTTTTTTAATTTGCACAGTAAATTGTATATGGATCCATTGTTTACAGGTATAAACCACAGCATTTTATTTCTTTGTGCTGGCAAAGGCAGTTATAGATAGAAATGCTCCAACGAGTTCTGAGAGTATTTACTCAGCTGAGAGAACAGCATGAGAGTGTTCCCTTAAAATATTATTCTTGTCTCATTTTCAAAGTAAATATTTAGTAAGTTAACATGTGAAACAATTCTATAAAATGTAAAAGGTAATTTTTTTTTAGTTTTGAGAGTAATTTAACATTAAAACATTACTCTATTAAATAACTTTAACCTTTAAGATCAATGTTCATAGCTTCAATAGGTCAATCACTCTACTTTGTACTGATGTTTTCTTCTAGCTAAAATTAAACAAACATTATAATGTTCTGTTGCTCTTGAAGTTTTCAAATTATCCTGAATAATACACTTGCTATTCAAGAGAAATCATGCAGTTTTTACCTCAATGCAATCATTTTAAAATGTCAATTATATGTATTACCTAAATTCTTCTGGTGAAAAAAATACCTATAGTTATTAAGAAAACTATATGTTGTTAATAACTATACATTCAACAAGTAATGTATATGTAGATACATTTTATTTAAAATAGCATAAAACCCTACTCAAATTAGCTTAAAGAGTGAAATAGTTTAACACATAATTGAGTCAGGAAGAACAGATTTTCAATTGTTTGATTCAGCATCTCTATGAAATGACTAAACAATAAGTTTATTTATTTTTTTGTTTCTCTGCTCTGCCTTCTATGAAGGCTGATTTTTCTTCTGTTGGAATTTAAAGATTTTATATCCAAACCCTTAGTATTATAAAGGAGAAAATGGATTACCTTTTTGGCTGTCTCAGAAGAACAAGAAACTACTGCTTTTAGAATCCTACAGAAAGTCTCTCTCCAAACTTCATTTTTGAGATTTGGTCTTATACCCATTGCTGAAATAATCCATTTGGTTAAAGAATTATCTATGCTGACTTAATTAAGACTGTGTTATCTGAATCAATATTATGGCAATTGGAATCAGAGGAACCAGGTTATCCCATTAGGATCTACCCCTGGAACTTTACCCACAAACCATCCCACATATGGTAAATACTGCATGGAATATTTATAGGGTTTGCACTATATGCCCACAACGAGTGTATGAAATAGAGGGACAAGATACACAAAGACATTTATTACAAAGCAGTGTTTCTAACTAATATATACATAGAATAATAGGTATATAGTCTAATATAGACATAGGATAAAGTGAAAACTCTTTTAAAATATAAAAATAAATCATTGCATACTAGGTAGTATTCTAAATGTATTATATAGGCATTACATTAAAATAACATTTTAATTTATTCATTATGTGTTTGGCTTTCAACATAAACTAAACTTTTATTTTCTGTCCCTGAGTATCTAACACAGTGACTTACTTATATTAGATTATTAATAAGGGCTGTTATAATAAAGAAAAAAAATCAATATTGGTTCAATTACTCACTTAGTTTAAATAGACACAGCCTAAATTATAAACTTTTGGCTTTGGAGTGAACTTTTCAAAACAAATAGCTCACATCCTTTTCATCAGTGGAATCAGAAAATAAATGAAGAAAAAAAAAAGCTGAATTACCTATTTTGTTTCATTTTGTGCCCTCAGCACTGCTGTTTACTAAAGGTAATGAAGATAAGGAAAGAATAAAGAAGAAAGGTCAAATGCAAATATTTGGTACATAGATTAAAGGATATTATGTTAATTGCCAAGTGACTAGTGCATTCAAATGAAGTTGTCCTTGGAGGGAGACAGATCTTACTTGCTGATGAGTATAATCTGAAATACTAAAGAAAAGGAGTTCCTAATAAGTTAAGAAGAAAGGTTATCTAGATAATGAGATTTAGGTCACACAGGTAATTAGAGATAAAAATAAAAAAACAGCAGTGATGAAATGAAAATAAAAACAAGGAAACAATTACATGAGGGTGAATAAGAAGTGGTCAAATGTATCACCATATTCTCCAAATTCTGGAAGGTGCTAAAGATTGAGTTAATCTTTGTCTGATTTCTATGTCCTCTTTTGATATAATTGACAGTTTTGAGTGCAGAAATAGAAATTTTCTTTGTTGATAAATCATTCAGCACTGTACCATTCAAGAAGTCTATGCTTTAAATGTTGTCTGAAGAGATATTCTCTTTCTCAAAAACTTTCTCTTGAGAAACAATTGTAGTTTTGAGATATTGACTATAGAATATAGTTGTTTACTGTTCTCTGCTATATTTTATATGTAATCTTAATAGAAACAGACAGAATCATTTTTGTTCATTTCTTGAACTGTACTTCAACAATTTATCTATGTTTTGTTTAAAAAAAAAAGTATGATTCTGTGATGGTTAACTTATATTTTTGTTTAGTGAAAAAAAAAAAAATCCCCAAAAAGCAGATTTTAAAACTTCTAATGAATTGACACAGATATCCTAACTCTGTAATGCATACCTCATGTAGACTGTTTGGCACAATTTTCCATGAGTGTCTTCTGAATTTAGCCAGTCATTTAAAGAACTGTTAAATGCACATCATATATTGTGCTCTAACAATGATATCAATAAAGAATAGAAAACAGATGCCTACAGCAACATAAGTTCTTCCTCTCTCACAGGGAAGAAAAACAACTACCAAATTATATCAATTATCTATAGTTCCATTGAAAAACATCCCAAAATGTAGTGGTTTAAAACAACTCTATATTTTGTCCATAATTCTTTGATATGGCCATGCAGGCTGGATTCAGTTGGGCAATTCTTCTGGTCCGATGGATAGCTCTAAGCTGACTTTATGTCTGTAACCAGTGCCTCTTGCTAGGACAGGAAGGCCTCATCAGCACAGCTCCTCTCTGCTCCTTGGGTTCTCTCTTTTTCTAGCACGCTAACCCAGGATTGTTTACATAGTGCCTTGGCAGAATCCCAGAGAAAGAGAGGAAATATGAAAGACCTTTTGTGGCATAGACTCACCACATATGCCACATTCTATTGGTCAAAGCAAATATTAAGGTCAAACCAGATTCAAGAGGTAGGGAAATACACCCCACCTCTTGACAAAAAGATCTGCAAAGTCACATTTTGAAGTGGCCCGCATACAGGGAGGAGAGATTATTACAGCCATTATTGTAAACAATCTACCACAGGTGTATTTCTGCCTAGGCCAGTGGTCTGCAAACCGCGGCTCGCGAGCCACATGTGGCTCTTTGGCCCCTTGAGTGTGGCTCTTCCACAAAATACCACATGCGGGCGCACACGTACAGTGCGATTGAAACTTCGTGGCCCATGTGCAGAAGTCAGTTTTCGGCTCTCAAAATAAATTTTAATCATTGTACTGTTGATATTTGGCTCTGTTGACCAATGAGTTTGCCGACCACTGGCCTAGGTTGTCTGCGTAGTGAGTTTGTGGCTTGACCATATCAACAATAGTCTTAATCCTCATTTTGCATTTGCTAGTATAGACCAAAAGCAAATTTGTGCTATACAGAGTATAGTCATGTCTTTTGTGAATTCTCATGGACATAGTATCAAATAATATTTTCTAATGTTGATATAAATATAGCAATCCACTATTACCTATGAGGTACAGTTAGTATAATCCCTGAAAAGAGTTAGCAACAATTGCAAGAAATTGAGTTGGCCTTTTCTCTCTGCATTCAGCATGTATATCCAGTTTGGAAGACATGACTTATTATTTAGTGTGATTTTATTTAGGAGTTTCTCAAGATGGGATATAATGAATGTTAACTCAAGTTTAGGTTGGGTTGCATCCTGTGCCCATATATGAATATGAGAAGAGACATTTGAAAGAGGCTATCATTTCCATCATTAATTTGCAAATTTACATTCAAGGAAATGACTCATGAAGACTTTAGATACCTTTATTTCAAAACTCACTTTCTTCAGTTTCCCTTTGCATTGCTGAGTGGAAAAGATTTGTCAGTTGAGTAAAGATGCTTCATCTCCTTCGCTGATGCTGCTGGGAGTTATTAATTAGGTTTCTGAATTTGGTGCTGCTCTTTCCTGGTCACCGTGATGTGTCATTGAAACAGGCCCATTAAAATGAGTGATGTGTGTTGTAATTTCATTAGTGTCATCAATAATGTATTACACTTTCCTTTTAGTAGTCTCTTTGTGTTGTGTGTGGGTCAGTATGACTTACATTTATATGAATTACATTTATAAGATTCAAATTGTTACAGATGAGGGAAGATAGGCATGAGGATGGAATTAATGTTATTTTAAACAGGATAACTACTAAAATGATTTCAATTAAATAATATTTTAATTAGGTCTGATGTCTCTACACACCATACTGAGATACATGTTGTGTGTATGCAAATAGGATGGTGATTTATTGACTAAATAACACAGCCCATTCTTTCTTCAAGGAAACTTTTCTGAATTAGACTAAAGCAGGTATGTATAAGACCAGGAGTGGTTCACTAAGGAATATAATTCTTGTGGTTGGAAAGGACAGACACTTGACATGGAAATTCTTCAAATGTATTTTTTCTCTTGTCACTCTTTTTTTTTTCCTTCCAGATATGTGCCTTTTGACTATCTAATCTGAAACATATGGGTCCATAAATGAGAAACAGAGACATGTGTGATACTCTGATATAGTATACTGTATATTGTTGAAATATTACCTCCATTTAAGTGAGTTTAATTTTGGTGACATTACATAGAAATACAAAGAATTTTGGCTTAGAAACTTTCACTGGAAACATTGATCTAACTAAAATATTTTCAAAGGCAGGAAGTCTTTGCATATCAAAAAATTGCACAATGGTAGTTTTGCTTCTCAGGAATATTCTTTAGTATTTAGGGTTAATCATTGAACCTGTAAGAAAGTTCTCAGAACTAAGAAATATATAGGAATATATGTGATTAAATATAAAAACATGGCTGGGTTTTGTTTTTTCTTCTCCGATTCAAATATTAAAATTAAAGTAATATGAAGGTACTTTTTTGGAAAAGGGCTTCAATGCAGAGATTTATTTTATATAAGCAGTAAGCTGAGTGGGTTTTAGTACAAAAAGAGAAATAGGAAAAGATGAGCTACTTCTGAAAATCAGTAGGAGAAATTATCTTTCTCATAAAAATTTAAAGAAGATATCTTTGGTATCTTCAATTTATTTTAAGGGAAGCAATCTATAAAGGTGAAAAGCTTCTATTATAATAAAGATCAACTAACTCCAGTTATATCAGCAGCTACCCAAAATGAAAGTCTTTTCTTATGATGAAAAACTCTGTTGTTGTTGTTTTTTCTACTAAAATATCAGTGTCTGTAGTTTTATGCTGATTTGTATCCAGTTTGGGTAGAAATGGATATGAGTATTTATCTTACATAATAGCTTGCACAGCCTACTACTTGATGCATGTAGCATATGGAAAATGTGTTTAGCTCCTTGTAGAATTTCACAAGCCAAAAAAAGGATCCATTTCTATTTACATGGTCTGTTTACAGTCATTTTAAAAATATGTTACTGTGCTGCTTCCTAGTTAGAAAAAGCAAATGTTGGCACATTACAGACTCCATTACATTGGTCTTTAGGAAATATATGTATTGCCTTCCAGTTAATACAAAAATCAACAATAATCACACTTCTTGTGCTTTCAACCTAAACATTCTCTTTAGGAGTATTTTTATTCCTCCACATTATCTCTCTTCTAGATATTTTACAGTAATATGGTTGAACGTTTTCATACTATATTAGAGTCTGTGCTCAGGCTTAAATGAATTGTCATGGAAGGATTAATCCTGCAACCTTTATAATCATATTTTATTAATATCACCTTATCCTTAAATAGAATATTAATGATATTTAACATTAAATAACCATAAAATGTTAGGTAGAAATGTGTTTCATGCCAGTGGGTTCTGAAAATGTACAAAAGTCACTGTAACAGCATGATAATCATTAAACATGCTCTACATAATATATTAATTGCACTAGTACAATTCATTTAGGGGCATTTCTGGATAACAAATGTGATAATATTTTTGACTGTCAGCATGCTGAGCCCTCAAGGAATGGAAGTATTTGGTAGAGTTTTTGAAAATATATATTACATTCATAAGTTCTGGAAACATATTTTCCATGAAATGATTTATAATTGAACATGGATAAAGAGGAGAGAATTCTAAATAAAAATATTATGAAAACTGATTAAATATAGTTATTATACTAATTTATTTTTATTATTAAATCAGTATAAAAATAAATTAGTATAATAACTGTGCTGAGTCCTTGTTAAAAGATTAAATAATTAAAATACATTTTAAACTTTTTATCCTTAAAATACCTTAACTATTAAATCATTTGTGTTTCTATATATGTTTAATTTTTTATTGAATTTATTAGGGTTACATTGGTTAAAAAAAATTGGTTTCAAGTGTATAATTCTATAATACATCATCTGTATATTATATTATTTGTTCATCACCCATAGTCTTGGCTCCTTCCATCACTATTTATACCCCCTTTACACTCTTGTGCCTGCCCCCATTCCCCTTCCCTCTGATAATCAAATGCTGATATCTGTGTCTGAGTTGTAGCGTTTTGTTTTGTTTTATTTAATCCCTTCACTTATTTCACCCAGCCTTCCAACCCCTCTCCCATCTAATAGCTCTCAGTCTGTTCTCTGTATCTATGAGTCAGTTTCTATTTTGTTATGTTCATTAGATCCCACATATAAATGAAATCATATGGTATTTGTCTTTCTCTGACTGACTTTTTTCAGTTAGCATAATACCTTCTAGGTTCATCCATGCTGTCTCAAAAGGTAAGTTTTTTCTTCCTTTTTATGGCTGAATAGTATCCCATTGTATAAATGTTCCACAGTTTTTCTATCCACTCATCTACTGAAGGGCACTTGGACTGCTTCCAAATCTTAGCTATTATAAATAGTTCTGCAATGAAAATAGGGGTAGATATATTCTTTAGAATTCATGTTTTAGGTATTTTCACATATATTCCAAGAAGTGGAATCACTATCATCATAAGGCAGTTCCATTTTTAATTTTTTGAGGAAACTCCACACTGTTTTTCACAGTGGCTATACCAGTCACTCTAACATTCCCACCAACAGTGAACAAGGGTTTCCTTTTCTCCACATACTGGCCAACACTTGTTGTTTGTTGATTTATTGATGATAACCATTCGGACAGCTGTGAGGTGATACCTTATTATGGTTTTAATTTGCATTTCTCTGATGATTAGTGACATTGAGCATCTTTCATATCTTTACTGGCCATCTATATGGCCTCTTTGGAGAGGTGTCTATTCAGGTCCTTTGCCCATTTTTTTAAAATCGGATTGTTTGGTTCTTTGTGGTGTTGAGTTGCATAAATTCTTTATAAATTTTGGATATTAATAAATAATTAATTACAAGGTATATCATTGACAAATACATTCACCCATTCAGTGGATTGTCTTTTCATTTGGTGGATGATTTACTTTGCTGTGCACAAACTTTTTAGTTTGATGTAGTCCAATTTGTTTATTTTTTCTTTTGTTTCCCTTGCCTGAGGAGATGTATCAGAAAAAAAAAAAAAAGAGAAATGTCTGAGATTTGACTGCCTATGTTTTCTTCTAAGATTTTTATAGTTTTTAGTCTTACATTAAAGTCTTTAGAATAGCATATTGAATTCTATTACCCAATTTCAACAATTACCTAGTGGTCAATCTTGTTCTGCCTATACTGTCCATAACTCCATCCTCCTTTTCATTTAAAATATTTTGAAGCAAATCCAAAACATGATAACCTTTCACTTACAAACATCACTGTGTGTATTTCTAAAAGATAAGGGCACTTTTAATAAACATATTGATACCATCATCACAACAAAAATACAAACAATTCCTTAGTATTAACAAATCCTCAGTATTCAATTTCACATTACTATTCATTTTTTAGTTTTTTTGAATAAAGACCTACTTTGTCACTGGTTGACATGTTTATTTTAGTCTAAATCAGTAGTTCTCAATCAGGGGGGAAGTTTAGCCTGTAAGGGATACTTTTAGCCGTCTAAAAATATTTATGATTTTAACAATTGCTGTGGATTAAATTTTTGTGTTTTCCCAAAATGTGATGATGTTTGAAGGTGGGACCTTTGGGTGGTAATTAGGTTAGGTTAGGTTATACTTGTGTGGCCCTCATGATGGGACGAATGCCCTTATAAAAAGAGAAGACAGATCTTTCTTTGTGTGTACCACCAAGGAGGTTATGTGAGACTATAATCAGGAAGAGGCCTCTTACCATGAACCCTGGTGGTCTGAACTATGCTGGCATTCTGATCTCAGGCTTCTAGCATTCAGAACTCTGAGACATCTATGATATTCTGTTATAGTAGCCCAAACTGACTGAGACAATTAGTGGTATGCAGTGAGTGGAGGCGTGGACAGCTGCCACAATAAAGAATTATCCAGCATTGTCGTCTGTTGATTTGTTGATGATAGCCATTCTGCTTCACTGCTGATGGGAATGCAGACTGGTGCAGCCATGATGGAAAACAGTATGGCGTTTCCTCAAAAAATTAAAAATGGAACTACCATTTGACCCAGTAATACCACTTTTAGGAATATATCCCAAGAAAACAGAAACACCAATCAGAAAGGATATATGCAACCCTATGTTCATAGCAGCACAATTTACAATAGTTAAGATTTGGAAACAGCCTAAATGTCCATCACCAGATGAGTGGATTAGAAAACTGTGGTACATCTACACAATGGAATACTACACTGCTATAAAAAAGAAGGAATTCTTACCATTTACAATAGCATGGATGGAACTGGAGAGCATTATGCTAAGGGAATTAAGCCAGTCAGTGAAAGAAAAATACCACATGATCTCACTCATTTATGGATAATAAAAAAAAACACATAAACTGATGAACAAAAATAGATACAGAGGCAGAGAAGCATCGAACAGACTGTCAAACTACAGCGGGAAGGCTGGGGAGGGTTGCAGGGGAGGTCAGAGATCAACCGAAGGATTTGTATGCATGCATATAAGCATAACCAATGAATGCAAGACACTGGGAGGGGATGAGGGCATGTGCCGGGGTTAGGGGAAGCTGGGGGAAGGTCAATTGAAAAAAAAAAAAAAAGGAGATGTATGCACTACTATTTGTAATAGTTTAAACAATAAAATAAATAAATAAATAGAATTATCCAGCATCAGATGTCCATAGCACAAGATCACAAAACCATGGTCTAAAGGTTCCTTCCTCACCTATTTTTTTTATTATAATGTATTTGTTCATAAACTGGATCATTTGTCCTATAGAGTTTCTCACAGTCTGTATTTTGATAATGAGACACCATGATATCACTTTAACATAGTTCTGTGTCCCTTGCATTAGATTAGATTCAGAAGCTTCATCAGATTCAGAGGAAGTTTTTTTAGCAAAATACTTCATTTTGTCCTATAAATAGTGTGGTGTACTTTCATCAGGAGGTACATAATGCCTGGGTCACACTCTCTCTCATCACTATGGGAAACTTTTGATGATCAGTATTTATATCCCTTAATTCATTAGAGGTTGAAAATGGTATTTGATAATTTTATCATTTCTTTACCTATTGCAAATATCACTATTTTTTAGATATCCATTACAATGTTTGTTATACAAATAGTACTGCAGATGAATCACCTACACGTTTTTTTTTTTTTTTTTTTTTTTAGAAACATCCTGTACCACCTTGATGGGAAGACAAGCCAGTTTTCAATCCTCCTGGAGGCTTGGGAGCGCTGCAAGTCTCTTGCATCCAATGAGACCTTTCAAGAAGCCCTGTCAAAGGTGTTGCACAGCATTAATTCAGCTCAGGTTTACTTCAAAGCAGGACTTGATGTGTTCGACAGTGTCTTGGTTGGAAAGAACTGAGAAAACTCTCAGCATTTTAAAAAGTTTGTTTACAATTCCTCAAACAAAAGCTCTAATCTGGTCAGACTTTCTGATATTGAAGACTTCCCCCCGCCCCATGGCTTTTTATACAAATCTAACGCTATTATTAGATTGTATTTTTAATAGACATATATAAAAAGAGCATTTTGCACAATTAATATTTTTCTTATTTCTGCATTTCTGAATATGCAAAAGCAAGTTATTGAAATAATACTTAAGATTTATCTATTAAAAAGAAATCTACTGTATTTTTATATATATATATGTATATGTATATATAAAATATTTGGGGGGAAGCGTTACAAGAAGTTTTGGACAATCTTCGCTCCTATGGATAAAGCACATAGGAACAGAAGTTGTTCCTTATGTTAGAGCATTTAATGACCTACTTTCTGCAATAGAAATGGAGGGTTGATATGGTTGCAGATAAATTCACTATTAAGTATTCATTATGAAGAATTCAAGTATTCTGACTGAGTGATTGGTTGACCAAACCCACTTTGAATGTTTCTATTTTATGAAATGAAGTGCCTGTTCATAACACAACTAGATGTAGTAATACACTGGTTATGAAATTGTATTTTTGTAAGTATTAATGTAAAAAAGGAGCCATAAACATTCCAGGGAAAAAATCTCCAGGTAGCTGCACAGAACAATTTAAATGCAAATTTTTCTAACAACTTATAAGGTGACAAGCTTTGAAACCCTTAATTTGCCTCAGTTGATTTTGTAAAAATCCAGGGGTGATATATGTCTTATGAGGGAGACAATATTTCTAATTTCTTCTTGTGTTGTTTCTGTTGGAAGCACTGAAACAGAGCTATTCTAAAATGAAAGCATCTCACATTCTTTGAAAACCCCAAGTATCTTAAAAAACATTAAATTGCTATTTTTGCCACTGACATAAAGGACTTACTATGAAAGAAATAGTTGTTTTGATCAATGGAAAAGGCTCCTGAAATCTATGAGGAAACGTTCAATGTGTTTTTCTTTTTTATCCTTAGTTGTGACTAAAAGTGAACATAGATATAATAGTCATAATCCTAATTTTATGCATAAAAAACAGTGTTGCTGTATGAATATGTCTTTCCCACATTTCAATTATTTTCTCTTGTGGAAAATGAAACTCTGCATAGTGACATTGTCATTGACTGGCCCTGACATCCATAATTCCCCAACACCTTAGGATTCTGTTAGGTGACAGTTTAAACTTTTAGTTTGCCCTTGAGAATTGATTTAAGTGTTTTTCTTCTGATATTGGATAAAGGAAATCCCCTGAGGAAACATATTTTCAGAATATTTCATGTGACTTTTTTCTCTATCCCGGCACAATAAACACACTTCCCCATTATACATGGCCAAAGCAACATTGCAGACAGTGCCTGTGTGTCTAAATCTTTGCTTTTTATGGATGAGCATAAACCTAATCTTAGTTTAAAGGAACTCTAAAGTTGAGGGGAAAGAATTAATCAGTATTGATTAATTGATTTATAAGGCTCGGCTGTTCCTACCCTAAGTAATGTTTATACGCTCAAGGCAAAGAGAATTGAGGCAATTAGCTAGATAATTCAAGCAGAAATCCACTTTCATCCAAATTGCCTGTGTGCACATTAGTTTTACATGAGAAATGAAACTGCTTGATTTCTTTAAACCAATATACTTGTTTGTTTGAAAATATTTGCCATGTTGAGGAAAGGACTGAAGGACCAGGCTGCTGCACACCTCAACATCAATGCCCCTCCACGCCTTGCTCCACCGAAATCAACAGCAAAGAAGAGATGAGAATATACATATGGACAGGGTGGGGCCAAATAATAGAATGCCTTATACCCAAGGATCTTAAATATTTAATCAAGCTTTAATGCATTCATTCCAGTTCTTAATTTGGGGTTGAATTTAAAGCAAAGGCAAATAATGATCAGTTTTATTGTTTATCATTTTAGAACAAAATCCTGAGTAAATTCACTCCCTTAGTCTATAAGAGCATTGAAAGCACAAAATATTTTTGTGTGTACAATTTTGTTTAATGATTGTGTACTTGGGTAAACCACATTGCACAGGTAAAAATCTCAATATTATATAGTCTTCATTTTGAAGTTATATGATATTTGACATATCATATAATATATAGAGAACTGAAGTTAACTGTGGGATATCACCTTTTTATTAGCCTATTTAAGAGATTATATGAAGAAACTAAATCATAATTAAAGTATACCTCCACCAATTTTATACATGCTGCTCTATATATTTGCCTGCAACAAACTTCTTAACCAAGAACATTATTGCTAAGGTCTGATTACCTCAAGGTTCCTCCAAATTTATATTATTCTAATTTTCCCAATAGATCCAAGTAAATAAAGTCCTATGCAAGTTAATAGAAAGTGTTTTTGGTGATTTGGTAATAGGCTTCAGTTCTTACTGAGATACCTGGGTGCTAGCTAATTCGTACACTCCCTCATACATAGAATTGTGTCTAGATATAATGAACCATAAATGGTTATTCTGCTAAGAAAATGTGCCAAATCTGCATCACTGGAACTTGGGTTCAAGAAGGGTACACACTGCCCTTTGTGGAAGAGCTCGTATTCTGGAGTCAAAAGGAAGCCTAAGAGACATTTTGGTCTAAGCCCTAAGATGTTATCTTCAGCCAGGAAAAGCATTATCACCCCATTGGCTGCAATACCTGTAGCCAAAGCGATTAAGAAACTTGGATAGAGTCACATACCTAGCTAGAAGCAAAAGCACCACTGGGATTTATGCTTCTCTGCTTTGTCATGCAGTAAATCCAGCCCCCTCCTTGAGATGCTAGGGTTATGAACGATCATTCCAGTGCATGCTAAGAAAGCAGCCATTCTTCCAAATGCTGCATATACTGGAGTTACTGCTTTAATTAAGGACTAGCTTATTCTCTGACTATACCTGACAAAACAAAACCTTCCTAGGCAAAGGAGTGGGTACTCAGGAGGAAGTGGGGAGAGTTTGCACAGGACAACAGAAGTTGGAAGGAGGGCATTGAGTGAAATGCTTTTATGAGAACATATTTTAGCTCTGTATTAAATCAGGAAGCTAAATCGCTCTTTCTCAAAATGTGGATTTTAGGGTATGAGGCCTAGCCATCGTCATCTTCAGCAGGTTTCCCCAGATGATCATTATGAACTCTGAAGGTTAAGAATTCCAATCCACATCAATCCTGGCTCCTGAGAAAGCATTACTTGGCAGCATATCAAAATCAAACAAACAAAAGCAAAACAAAACTGAGAGTCACAATAACAGGAGGTACCTGAAGCTTTGCTATTAAAGAGAGAGAGAGTAAAAGTAACTATTGTATTTCTCAGAAAAGGATGCAGACACAGCTAACATCTGTGCCTGCTACTTTTGTCCATTGATTCCTCACAACAACCTATTTTTTTTTTTTAAATGAGGAAACTTAGCTGAGTGACTGGTCAAACGTTCCTTATGATGATGGTCCACCAACCCAATGATATGTGGGTAGGTTAGAAGATATCTATTAAAAAGTAATACACCATTGTAGACAATCATGACAACTAGATGTAAAATAATAATAAAAAAAACAGAAGCCTCACATTATGCAATTTTGTCATCAAACTGCCTATATAATTTCATTGGGGGGAAATAAAGCAAGTGCTTGAATTCACAACCAAAGTTTTATATTATCCTTAAAAGCTTAGAATAACTAATTGACATTTTAACTTGAATAAATATAAGCATAAGGTAGGTTTCCCCATTGCAAAGATAAATGTTATAAAACTAAAATAAATGATGATACATTGCCAACTGCCTAATGATGAATCAGCATATTTGCCTCAAATGAAAAATTGTAATTATTTACACAACAAATTGGTAGACCTCGCCAAAAATGTTCTCAGAGGCACTGTGTGGTACAAGTGATTAATTACTGCAAAAAGTAAGCTTTCTCTGAGGGTAGCACATTGTCATCCCTTTGATGTAATAGGCTATTTAACTGTGTCTTAGTCATATTTTCTTAATAGAAAGGAATTATTTTTAAACTGCCAATTCATGTGTTGAACAGAAGTGAAATGGTCCACATATTCAAATAAACATAACAACATAATAGTTTCATCATAGGAGCACAGAGGAAACCCAGGGGAGGAAACAAAGAATGTGATAATTATGAAAAATATTCTGCCTAACTGCAGTAGTGAGTCTTTATTTCTTCCATATGCTTAAATTTTGAGCTTAAAAAAATACTGTTCTGAAAGATCTTAAGAAACCTTAGAGTTCTAAGCACTTCATTGAGTGCAAATATTTTTTAGTTAAGTGGGTTTGTTTTATGAAATTCGAAATTTCAAGTGATAAGAATTTAAAAGAGGAGTTGCAAACAATTTTTAAACATCTGTTATTTCGTGATCATCACCATGCCCACTCAATTTTGTGTTTCCTCTTTCTACATATACTTCAGCAATGAGATTAGGCTCTTTTTCCCCTGTGAGAGTAATTTTAAGATCTACTGGACTCAATATGCATTTATCTGTAAATCAGCCAGAGTCTTTTCTCCATAACACCTTTTCATTATCCTCCGAAGATGTGCACTGAAGAGCCTTTAGCACACCTGGGGCTGCCGAGGATCTTGAGGCCTTGCTTGTTGTAAGATGACATATTTCTTAAAGACATTTATAATCTCATATTCAGATTGTATCTGAATTTATAAAGCGAAGGATTAAACTGAGGCACTTTCAAGTAGCACTCAATAAAAAGAAGCTGCTTCAAATTTGAATGTTTCTGGTTAGACTACTTTTGGTTTGAAGCATATAGTTATATAGTTTTCTGTAACCAAACTAGTAATTTTGATGTTTTCAGCCAAACTCCAATCATTGAAGCCAAAGAAATGTATGACTACTCTAATTTCTTAAGCAGGATGCTGTCAAGAATTAACTCAGGATCAACTGATTCATCTAGACAAAGATTTGATGAGTGTAGACAGAGCCTAACAGTATTCCAGTTCCTTTGATGTCTTAAGCCAGTAAGCATTGAGGTAGCTTTTCTCAGAGGGAGACAGATTTTGTTTTCCAGAGGCTAATTAATACGCACAACCTCAGTCCCCAAAGGACCATACAGGTGCCTGTACTATAGCATATGTCATGTGCAGTATTCCAGCAAGCTCAAGAGATTAATATACAATCATTATCATGAATTATTATGTTGCATTGAAGTTAATGTCAGTCTTTTGTTCTAATTAAAGTATAAACTTGGCACCTGAAAGAAGTTTAGCTAGAGAAGTGCAGTTAGAGTCTCTATTTTAATAAATTACATATATTTTTCAATCAAAATGTGTAATTATTTAATTATCTAGACTGCTCTGTAAGTAAAATTCTCCAACTCCTTCAAGAATCTTTATTCATATGTTAAAAGCAGATGAATATTTCTTGGAATGTGTTTTATCATTTTAAATTCTTAACCATTGTTGAATCATGCTTTCAGTAGATGTGGTAGTGTTTTATTAATATTAATGGTAATTATTTGTTTTCCTTTATATCAAGCTGCTGCAGATGGACTACCTTGTTTTGAAAGTCAGAAAAAGACTATTCCTCTATAAAGACAATTTTATCATGTCTTTTTAACAAGAAACAAACAAAATTATTTACTCCACCATTGAAATTATTCATAGGAAACAAAATGTCCAGATGGTTATGTGTAGTTCACCTGATCATATTCCAAAGATGTTATAAATAATTCTATTCAGAAGCTGAGATAGGACTCTATTAGGTGATTTGGTATTTAGATTTCACACAGAAAGGTTTAATGGCAAATATATCTCACACATTCTAACATGTTACTTGAAAAATATGAATAGAATTTGTATTCTGAAAAAAAAAATTCTCTAGAACATTTTGAAGGGCTAATTTGTTTTTATAGACATGTAGAAAAACAACATCATTTAAATAATAGTTTCATATATGTGTTTGGGATGTTAATATGTACCATGCATTTTTTTCAATCATGTCTACAGTGTAGCAATATGTAGTTCTATAAAATTATATAATAAATAAAATTTCTCAGTTGTATAACAATAAAAAAGGCAGCCATAAAATAAATAATGTGATATTTAGGAGAAGATTTATAAATGAACTTGGGATAAAATTTGGAGGGCAATCTCTCCAATTAAATTTTCTCAGATTGAAAACATATATCTCGGAAAGGTGTCTCAATGGCTAAATTGCACTTTGTTGAATATTGTTCAAGGCAATTTGATTATTTTCTGTGATTCAGAAATATTTCCATTGTAAAGAAATGTTCATGGTCATTGTCTTTGTTGTGATCCATTGTTAATGGCATTGATTTAGATGCATGTGTCTGCAGTTCTGAAATTATTATATAGAGGTGAATGTCTAATCTCCATAATGTGTGATGTCCGTCAGGAATTTAGTGTGCTCTATATTTAGCCCAAATGTGATCTCAATTTATTTTACAACTTTTTATATATTACTCAAATGACTAAAATTGCAGCTGATTTAGGAAAGTATTATGATTTGGAGTGACAAAAATTGGATTGGGATACCACATACTTTAAGAATGAGTGAATATTTTATATTTCACTTGCTTAAATATTTGCACATAATTAAAAACATAGTACTCTGAAATGAAGGCATCTTTTAAGAAGTATGTTCTAATTCATAAATGCAATGAGTATGTACAATGAAATGCTAATATTTAAAACACTCATTTAAAATATTAAATGCAGATGAAAACCACTGCTATGCTGTGTTTTATTATAAGATATATAGTATTTTAAATATGCAAAATTAATTAGTTATAGTATGTATTATTACTGAATTATTTTTATGTAACATGTATTACACCCAAACAGGAATAAGCCTTGTTCAGGAAATATTCTATGAGGTTTATCATATTTTTCTTTTTTGCCTTCCATTTTTCTCTCAAACATGCACTTTGTATTTCTTTCTTCGATTATTCTCATTTCTTTATGTCCTCCCTTGCCTTTTCGGTGGTGGATACCTGTGTGTTCATTGTGCAATTCTTACTAGTTTTCTGGATTAAAAATAAAATCCTCAAAGTACCACAAAATCTTCAAAATGCCATAAAATCCTAATAAGCTGGTCTGATCCTGCAGCCCATTTATAACCACTAATCTAATCTGACTTTTAAATGACATAATTGTGTAAGCATAGTCTCTTTCTTCTCTCCTACTTCAACTAAACTAATCTTATAGAGGTAGAGACATTCTTACAAGGCACAGGGCATTCTCTGACATCCTAATGCCCACAGATACAATTCAGGGCAGTTTTATTTCTTGCCCAATTTACTCCTCTTGATTTCTTCCCTATCTCAGTTAGATACACCAGATTCTCTAGCCAAAAAACAAGAATCATCTTTGATCCTTTTGTTTTCTTCACTCCCACCTCTAATATATCAGCAAGTTGTGTTGGCTCTGCTGCACATTTCTCCATCTCCACTGGTACCATCCTACTCAATGCCCACCTCTTCTCATCCCTGCATTGCATGAGACATTATAACTACTTCAATCAAAGGCCATTTTAAAAACAGGAAAATGAGTGCACAAGTATTGAAAGGGCTAGTATAACAAAAAAGTGAAGGTACTGTTTCTCAGAGATCAGTCACTGCAGGAAGCGGCTACTATCCTTAGGGCTGGAGAAGCACAAAGGAGGAAAGCTGTGATAACCCCAGGAGCCAACATTCTACGGACACTCCTAGAACTTTGTTGCTGTTGCTGATGCTGGTGGAAGCACTGATCACGAGGCTTAAAGAATGAGGACAAGGTTGATCAGAAGTCTGGGAGCCTGCACCCGCTCTGCTTCCCATACAAGAAGCAGAAACAACCATCAAACCCCAAAATGGGAGGACAACAAAAATGCCTCTTTTTCCTTGCTGTAGCCTTCCATAATTTATGAGAAGCACCCAGGAATTAAACCCCAAGGTTGTTAGCTCCTCTGATTCAAACAGCACCTCTGTTCAAACTGCAAGACAAGATAAGCTGCTTTCAAGGACACATTCTTGTATACACCTCCATCCTTAGCGGTGGAAGCATCTGTACCTTTTCCTTAGAAATCACTACATTTTCTACTTTAAGAAGTGTGAAAAACACTTGTCCAAGAACAATCATTCCTCTTCCACATATAGCCCCACTGGGGTATCTGCCTCCATGTTTAAGCAATGAGTGCAGGAACTTGGGTCAGAGAGACAGAAGAGCATCCTGGAGGATCGCCCATACCTGGGACACGTGGAGAGTATCTGTGCTCAAAAGATTAATGTGGTCAACCTGAAACCAAGGCATTTTTCATTCTCCAAACTCACCTTCCTGTCTACCCCTGTGACCCCAGTCTGTACAAATTGGAGGCCGTAGGGTCTAACAGAAAAGTTCAACTACCAAAAGAAAGCAGATTGGAGTGTTATGGAAGTATATTTAAAAACTTGAGAGGAACATTTGGATGCTGCATTCATAAAATTCAATTTAGAATGTGTTTCCCATAGGAACATGGCAGGAGCTTCAATTACAATACTTCCACATTTTCTGAAAAAAAGAAAAGGAGAAAGCACACACAGATTATATGTTTATTTAAATGTGAAGAAAACTTACAAGCTCCAAATTGCACATAAATGAACAAAGTCAGCGTTTAGCAGGAAATCTATACAGGAAGTTGAAATGATACCATGAGGAAAAAGGAATTGTGAAGGGGTGTAATCAAACCAGTCACATGATCTCATTTGATTTTCATAGCATGTATACAGGCTTTACTATTATCCCCATTTTCTGGTCAAAACTCCTGGGCTCAGAAAAGTTAAGCTTGATCATAAATAAACTAGTTGATACAGTAAACCCTCAATTTTTCAGATCTCAGTTTAAGAGACTGGGGATTTAATGGAAAAAAATTTCTGGTTAGCATGTCATATGTGAAAAGCAACACCCTGTTAATTCATTTTTTTTTAATATTTTCACTGATTTTAGAGAGGAAGGGACAGGGAGAGAAAGAGATAGAAACATCAAAGGTGGGAGAGAATCATTGATCAGCTGCCTCCTGCACACCCCCTAATGGGGATCCTCAACATGGGCATGTGACCTGACCTGGAATGGAACCCTGACCTCCTGGTTCATAGGTCAATACTCAACCACTGAACCATACCAGCCAGGCAGCACCCTGTTAATTTTAAAATGCTTTTAACCCAGATTTGCTTATAATTACATTAACAGTTCATTTTTTTAATATTAATTCACTATTATTTTAAAGAAATTTCAGCAAATAGGCCAATGTTGTCAAAAATACTATAGTAATTACACTGACATAAATATCACATATCTACAAGTATAGTCTACACATTTAAATCCAAGAGTCATTGCTCATAAACAATGTTCCATGAGTGATTAGCAAATGATCAGACTGAACGTTGGGATGATAATTGGGTAATTGGTTCTATTGTCCCTTGGCTTGACTTTCTGCAGCAGTCTTTTTTTTTTTTTAATAAATCTTTATTGTTGAAAGTATTACATATATCCCTTTTTCCCCCATTTCCCTCTCCCACCCCCCACATCCAAACCCTCACCACCCACTGTCTGTATCCTTGGGTTATGCACATATGCATATGTGAGTTCATTGGTTGATCAATTCTCCCCTTCCACCCTCTCCTGCCTTCCCTCTGAGGTTCGACAGACTGTTCAATGTTTCTATGTCTCTGGGTCTATTTTTGTTCATCAGTTTATGTTGGTCATTAGATTCCACATATGAGTGAGATCATGTGATACTTATCTTCTTCTGACTGGCTTATTTCGCTTAGCATATTGCTCTCTAGGTCCATCCATGTTATTGCAAATAGTAAGTATTCTTTCTTTTTTATAGCTGTGTAGTATTCAATTGTATATATCTACCACAGTTTTTTAATCCACTCATCGGCTGATGGACATTTAGGCTGTTTCCAAATCTTAGCTATTGTAAATTGTGCTGCTATGAACATAGGGGTGAATATATTCTTTCTGAGTTCTTGGGATATATTTCTAGAAGTGGGATCACTGGGTCAAATGGGAGTTCCAATTTTTATGTTTTAAGGAAACTCCAACTGTTTTCCACAGAGGCCACACCAGTCTGCATTCCCACCATCAGTGCACAAGAGTTCCCTTTTCTCCACATCCTTACCTCATTGTTGTTTTGATTTGTCTCTCTGGATGATCAGTGACTTTAAGCATGTTTTCATATGTCTCTTGGCTTTCTGTATGTCCTCTTTCAAAAAGTGTCTATTTAAGTCCTTTGCCCATTCTTTTATTTGATTTTTTATCTTCCTTTTGTTAAGTTGTATGAGTTTCCTGTAGATTTTGGAGGTTAACCCCTTATGGGATGTATCATTGGCAAATATGATCTCCCATGGAGTGGATGCTCTAGTTACTTTATTGATGGTTTATTTTGCTGTGCAAAAGCTCTCTATTTTGATGTAGTCCCATTATTTATTTTCTTTATTATTTATTTTCTTTATTATTTATTTTCTTCTTAATTGCCATTATCTTAGGAGAGGAGATGTAGCCATAAACTTGTTGCTATGAGAGATGTCTGAGATTTTGCTGCCAATGGTTTCTTCTAAGAATTTTATGATTTCACATCTTACATTTAAGTCCTTTATCCATTTTATTTTTGTGTATGGTGTAAGTTGGTGGTCTGGTTTCATTTTTTTTGCATGTATCTGTCCAATTTTCCCAACACCATATATTGAAGAGACTGTCTTGACTCCATTGTATGCTCTTGCCTCCTTTGTCAAATATTAAATGAGCATAATGACTTGGGTCGATTTCTAGGTTCTCTGTTCTATTCCATTGCACTATATGCCTGTTCTTGTGCCAGTACCAGGCTGTTTTGAGTACAGTGGCTTTGTCATATAACTTGAAATCTGGTATTGTGATTCCTCCTACTTTGTTTTTCTTTCTCAAGATTTCTGCAGCTATTTGAGTTCTTTTTTGAATTCCACACAAATTTTTGGATAATTTTTTTCTAGCTCTGTGAAATATGCTGTTGGTATTTTAAAAGGGATTGCAATGAATCCGTAGATTGCCTTGGGTAGTACAGGTATTTTAATGATGTTGATTCTACCAATCCATGAACACAGTATATTCTTCCACTTGCATATATATTTCTCTATCTATTTTTTCAATGCTTTGTAGTTTTCCAAATACAGGTCTTTTACCTCTTTGGTTAAGTTTATTCCTAAGTATCCAAATGTTTTTTGTTGCAATGGTAAATGAGGTTATTTGTTTGGTTTCCCTTTCTGAGAATTTATTATTGGTGTATAAAAATGCCATAGATTTCTGTGTATTAATTTTATATCATGCTATGCTGCCAAATTCATTTATTAGTTCTAGTAGTTTTCTGATGGAGTCTTTAGGGTTTTCTATGTACAGTATCATGTCATCTGCGAATAGTGACAGTTTTACTTCCTCCTTTCCAATTTGGATGCCTTTTATTTCTTCTTGTCTGATCACAATGGCTAGCACTTCTAGTACTATCCTATCTAATAATCCTATCTAATAAAAGGGTAATATGCAAATTAACCATTACTCCATCACAAAGATGGCAGCGCCCATAGCCACAGATGGCGGTGCGCAGTCCTCTCAGCCCCTCCAGAGTCCCCAGTCCTGGTGGGGGCGGGTGGCTGCTTGAGCGGGCAGCATAAGCAGCCTGGTGGAATGCTTGCATTGTCACTGGGGCGACGATGCAAGCATTCTGCACTTGGCCATGGATGGTCCTCTGGGCCGGGGAGAGCCTCTAGGCAGCGGATGCGGAGTGGCCAGGCCCTGCAGAGAGCTATTGGTGCACAGATTCGTGCACAGGGTTACTAGTGTCAAATAAGAGTGGTGAAAGTGGGCATCCCTGTCTTGTTCCTGTTATTATGGGGAATGGCATTAGCTTTTGTCCATTGAGTATGATGTTGGCTGTAGTTTTGTCATATGAGGCTTTTATTATGTTGAGGTATGATCCCTCTATTTCCACTTTGTTGAGAGTTTTTATCAAAAAAGGATGTTGGATTTTGTCAAATGTTTTTTCTGCACCTATTGATATGATCATGTGGTTTTTACTTTTCAGTTTGTTTATGTGATGTCTCACATTTATTGATTTGTGGATATTGTACCAGCCTTGTATCCCTGGAATAAAACCGACTTGGTCATGGTGTATGATCTTTCTAATGTATTGCTGGATCTTGTCTCTGCAGCAGTATTAACACATGCTTTTCTCCAAGTCCCTCTGTGCCTTCCTTTTCCTGGCTGTTTTCAACACTTTAGGATGTACAGTACAAAACACATTTTACATACTATGTCAAATTAATTCAACCCCTTAAAATTAAAGGTGTGGTCAAGACATTAAAAGCATATTTATTCTTTTGTTTTTTATAATATTTAATGAACAAAAATTGTGTAGTATGTAGATTTTTATCTCATGCTGAACATTGTCATATATTTTTTATGAACAAGAAAAATTATTTTAAATAGGGTCCTCAGATTACCAAGGATGTAATTCAAACTGTTGCCATGATTTCTACTTTGTTGATGATAGCAACTTTTATAACATATGCCATATGCTTTTCATTATATAACTAGAGGCCTGATGCATGAAATTCATGCAAAAGTGGGCCTTCCTTCCCCCGGCTGCCGGCACCGGCTTCCCTCTGGCACCCAGGACCCGGGCTTCTCTCACAGCCCCATCTTTGTCCAGAAGGACTGAAGGACATCTGAAAGGACGTCTGGTCTAATTAGCATGTTACACTTTTATTATTATAGATAATGTTTATGAGGAACTGTAATTATTTCAATTGTTAAAGTAAGCACAGTATTTTCCATCTTAACCTCTGCTTCCAAAATAGCATGTGTGACATACCTTCCCAAATTCCAGAGTAATCATTTGTCAATTATCTCTCAATTTATTCTTTTATAAGGCTCATGTGAAAACTAGGCAAAACAAGTTAGTGAATTTGTTGAAATAGCTCCAGGAGGTGATAGTCTGAAAATTTGAATTAGTTTTGCTTTCATAGGCTGCCATATTCTTTTTAGTCCTCCCTCCTCTATCCCAGAAACCTATGGCATATGAGAGTTTATCCAGAGAAAATTTCATTTAGCTTTTAGTTCATCTCTAATGGCATCTCTTACTACAGTGAATTTCCTCTTAGTCCATTACTGGTCAAAAACTATGGAGAATTTTCCAGGAATTTCAGTAACTTGAACAGTAAGAAAAACCGTCACTAAATGGACTTTGAATTGCTGATTATGTATAGAATTTGGGTGTGACTGCTTAAAAAGAAAAAAAGAAAAAGATGGAAAAGGAATGGAAAAAAAGTGAAAGAATATATGAATGAATTAATTATTTTTTAAAATTTGTATTGAATTGATTATATAACCATTGTTCTATCAAGGACTAGGTCACTAAAAATAACATTTACAGTGTTACATAGGACTACTTCCTTAAAGAAAACTCAGTTGTTGTTTTTTCCCAAGCCACAGTCACTTGTATATTATAAAAAATTTTATATACACTAATAGTCAGGAACCCAGGCAATCTATCATCTTTGATCAAGAGAAGTATAAATCATTTATTCGTGATTTACCATTCCTAACTTGATTCATTGATTCATCTTCAGACAAGACAAGGTCAGTAAAAAAGAAAAAAAAAAATGATTAAGCTTCTTGCCCTCAGGAGAGAACAGCTTAACCAACAAATTCATCTTCACATCTGACCTCATGAATCTTGACACTGAGAGTTCTGTAAGAATAGAAATAGCCCTTAATGGAAGATGGCCATTCAAATGGAAATGTCTATATAAGTGTGAAAATAATGAAAAGATTAACAATGAAAATATGATAGGTGTGCCACTAGCTATCTTAGTCCTCACTATGAAACAATATGATTCACCTAACATGCAATAATCTATTCTGATCAATATTCTACTTTAAGTATTTTTTTTTTTTAGTTTTACTTCTCACCAATTCCTTACAATGTGACCCTAATATTTCACACATTTCTTTATCTCATTCATGTACCGTTAATGGTGTTAAACTGTGAATTAGGCAAGGTGAAGGGCGGGGGAATGATAGCATCTTCAGATCTCCCAATATGCTACCACAGCAATCTATAAATAGAAAGGATGCAATGATAGGCTTTAAATTATGTCTTACAGAGTTGGGGCATTCTCTGGCTTTCTTAATTCTTCCTCTGGTTCCCCACTGACCTTTTGCACAGAAATATAAGCAGAACAAACTTGTACATTGTCTTATTCAGCTCCAGATGCTATAACAAAACCATAAGACTGGGTGGCTTAAACAATAGATATTTCTCACAGTTCTGGAGGCTGGAAGTCCAAGATCAAGGTGCCAGCAGATTTGGTTCCCGGTGAACATTCTCTTCCTGACAGGTAGGTGGCTATCTTCTTGCTGTGTCCTCACATGGTGGTGAGGCAGGGGGCTGGTCTCTCTTCCTCTTCCTACTCCTGTCATAGGGGCACACCCTCATCTAAACCTAATTACCTCTCAAAGGCTCCACTTTCAAATACCATCCCATTGGGGTTAGAGCTTCAACATATGAATTTGGAGGGCACACTTCAATCCACAGCATATACTCAAGTCATACATATGCTGAATATATTGCATTAAAAGTAAAAAATATTTCTGAATATAAAACTGACAATTATTTTTCTTTTAAAATATGCCTAGCTGTCTGAATCAATTTTTCATAGAGTTCTCGATAGTTTTCAAGTTTCTTAGCATAAGATCACAAAATACTTTTATCACCTGATTTACTTGGTGTCTATAGACCCCTCCTCTCTGGCATTCTACCCTCTAGATACAATGTGTTTTTTACCCTTCCCTCAAAATAGGTGATTCTTTCAATGCCTCTCCACATACTGTCCCATTACTTGATATGTCCTTCATCCCCTTTGCATTATAATAAACCATGATCATATATAATAAAAGCCTAATATGCTAAGTGTTCTGTCCTCCAGTCAGCCATTCAACCAATCAAAGTGTAATATACTAATGATATGGTAAGACCACTCAACCGCTGGCTATGACATGCACTGACCACGAGGGGGCAGACACTCTGACCAGTAGGTTAGGTTGCTGCTGGGGTCCGGCTGATTGTAACTGAGCGAGATAGGCCAGAAATGCCCTGGAGCTCTCCCATGGCCCCTCCCCAGCTGGCCAACCTCCCGCATCCCTCCCTTATTCTGATTGTGCACTGGTGGGGTCCCTTGGCCTGGCCTGCACGCTCTTGCAATCCAGGACTCCTCAGGGGATGTCAGATAGCCAGTTTCAACCCGATCCTGCAGGCTAGGCCAAAGGACCCCACTGGTGCACAAATTCATGCACTGGGCCTCTAGTTCTTCCACAAGATCAGTCCCACTGATTTATTTCTGACCTGTCCTTTCTCCTAATAGAGTTAATTACTCCTTTTTTCTACTTTTATCTCATTTTGTTTGTACTTTGATTATAACACCAAAGCTGTGAGTTTATCAACAACTTGGTTATGTTTCTCTCTCTCCTATTAGACTGTGACACCCTTGAGGACTGGGGGCATTTTATACAACCTTTTAACTAGACAAACCCAGATCTGTTCTTGATCCACAGTAAAATTCAGTATATGAACAATGAAAAAAATGAATGAATGAATCATTAATGTAGGCCACACAGAGCAGTATGAGACCTGTTGTTTTTCAGTAATTGTTGATCTGGAAATACATGCCCCTTGTTTCACACAATGCCCTCTCTGTTCAGTTTTGCTTGTGGTTGTACTGCTTCAGCCTTACAAATGTGCTACATAGTTCCATCTTCCCTTGCTGGCCCTGCAAGAGATCTTGGTGCTCTAATTCCTTTGTCACCTAAGCAGTTTTTTCCAAATTTTCTTTCCTAAAGTTCAATGAGGATGCTTAGAGATCAACCAAAGAACTTGTATGAATATATGCATAACCTAGGGACACAGACAATAGGGTGGTGATGGCATGGGGCAAGGGGTGGGGGAAGGCCAGAAAGAATCAATGGGAGAAAATAGAGAACATATATAATACTTTCAATAATAATGTTTTCTAAAATAAAATTATTGAGCCCTGAATATAAATATGTTTATACTGAATATAAAACTATAAATAATGGCCTTAGTAATCTCTATATTTAAACATCGTCCCAGATAATTATGAAGAATGTATATAAGAACACCAGTAACAGAGGGTAAAATCAGCCAGTTCCACCTGTTTTGGATCAATGGCTTCCTCCAGTGGCCACCTGCCTTAGCTTGGGACTTCATTAAGCTATAGTTCAGCTTCTTTAGACGTAGAAAGAAGACTCACACTTGAATTTCTTTCCTGAATCTGGTTCCTTAGACTCTTAGGGTAATTGGAAACCCCTGCAATGGACCTCAGACATCTCCATTTTTTCCATGCCCAAGTCACTGCAGAAACTTGATCCTGTTGAATCTATGCTTAGATGTTCTCTGGATTTCTGTTTCCCAGGTGCTGCTACAGCTGTTTCTGTCAAATCTTAGAATAGCTATGGGTATTGGCAGTCTGCAAACTGACTCTGATGAGATGTGACAGCTTATGTTCTGTGGGTTTATCCTTAATCAGACTAGACCTGAGAATGTATGGATTCCCTATAGAAAGTACAGATTGGGTGTCACCCAGGGTTAAGAAGAAGAATGAAGACTAAATACCAAACATAGAGACTAGTGCAGAGTAAGCACTCAATAAATACTGCCAGTTATTATTTCTGCTCTTAGGTGAACTACATATATTCTTCTTCCTTGAATCCCAACCCAGGGAAATCTACACTGCAATAATTGTTAACCTAATTCTTGAAAATATGTTGTCTAAACTAGTTAGATTATTTAGATTAGTTTTCATTAATCACAATATTATGGAAGTGTAGATATTTTTCATAGAATGCCAAAACTCAATGTTTAGTTAACAACATTCAGGTTGCAGAAGCCATGAACTTGTTTTGATGTTTCAAAACTGTTTAAAGAACACTTTTATGATAACTAATATGAATGCTTATAATAGTTAACTATTAATGTGGCTTGGGCAGGGCCCCCCAGCTCCGATCAAACCTCCGCCGTTGCTTGGGCAGAGCACCCCTGGCTCCACTCATGCCCTGCTCAAGCCTCTGCCATGGCTTGGGCAGGGCCCCCCGTCTCTGATCAAGCCTCTGCCGTGGCTTGGGCAGAGCACCCCTGGCTCAGATCAAGCCTCTGCTGCCCCACCCCCGTCTGCTAGGCGTCAAGGTACGTAGGCTAGGAGTGACTGGGGCCTTCTGGCACACTGGCAGCTCAGATCCTAAGCACGGGCCTACAGCCTCAGAGCGGCCTGGGTCCCGAGGATGTTCCCAGGACCCAGGCCGCTGGGCGCCTGTGTATGCAAATTAACCCACCATCTTTGTCAGGTTAATTTACATACTCATTCTTGATTGGCTGGTGGGCGTCATGGGGGTACGGTCAATTTCCATCTTTCTCTTTTATTAGTATATATTATATAAGACTAGAGTCCCGGTGCATGAAATTTGTGCACAAGTATGGTCCCTAGGCCTGGCCGGTGATCGAAGCCCAAGTGCCTGATGTGTAAGGACAGGTCCCAGCTGATCTCTGGGCCTTGGGCAGCACCTGGGCCACCGGGCCCCCATGCACCCCCTCCACCTGATTCCCAACACCCGAATCCCCATATGGAGATGCGGTGAACATGGCCGGATGCTGCAGGCCAGATCACAGTGTGTGCCTTGGGGCCACCCAGCAGTGCCACACAAAAGCCAGGTGGGCAGCATGCTCTCTCCTGGCCAGCCTCACATACCAGATCCTGTGCCACCATACAGGGAGCCCAACAGGCTCCTATGTTCCTGGTGGCTGTGGCCCGGCTCACCCAGAAGAGGCAATGTGGGTGTGGGGTGGGCTCCTCATGGGCGCCCGGCACTTGATCATGGGGACTTCCCTGGCACACAAGCCCTGGAGCCCCAGGGAAGGGTAGCAGAGTGAGTGAGAACAAGCTTGGCAGACACCCCACATTCTCACCACACCTCCATCCTCATCATCCCCACCTCTAGGTAGCCAGCGAGAGGTCTCAGCCCCTGCCCATGCATTGTGGGAGGTTGGTCACTGTCACCCATCCCCAGCTCTCCATCCCAGCCCAGGGCCTAGCACCCATCAGGTGATCAGGGCCTGCTGACCAGGGGAAAAGGGCCAACTGCCACTTTGGGTGGGTAGTGGGCTAATTGGGGCCTGCCAGCATGGAGGAAGGACCTGTGAGGTTGGCCGCTGGCCCCGAGGAGGGAGCTAGCCCTCGGCCCCCTGGGAAAGGAGCTGCGCCCGCTGCCAACCACCCCCAGTTCCCTGTCTCAGCCTTGGGCCCAGCCCCAATCAGGCAATGGGGGCCTGCTGATGTGGGGAGGGACCAGGAGGTTGGCTGGCAAGCCCCATCTAGCGATTGGGGCTCAAGGCCAGGGGAAGCTCCTGTGTTGAGCATCTGACCCCTGATGGTCAGTGCAAATCATAGCAACTGGTTGTTCTGGT
This sequence comes from Eptesicus fuscus, assembly GCF_027574615.1. Taxonomy (NCBI): domain Eukaryota; kingdom Metazoa; phylum Chordata; class Mammalia; order Chiroptera; family Vespertilionidae; genus Eptesicus; species Eptesicus fuscus. Next base: position 35,717,921 of record NC_072475.1, read on the forward strand.
CATTCCATCGTAATAGTCACTTAGGCTTTTATATATATACTAGTGGCCCAGTGCACAAAATTTGTGCACAGGGGGCTCCCTCAGTTCAGGCTGCACCCTTTTCAATTGGGGACCTTTTGGGGGATGTCCGACTGCCTAAACCGGCAGTCGGACATCCCTCTAGCAATCTGGGACTGCTAGCTCCTGAGTGATCACCTGCCTGCCTGCCTGATCATCCCTAACTGCCTCTACCTGCCTGCATGATAGCCCCTAACCTCTCTGCCTGCCTGACTGCCTGATTGCCCCTAACTGCCTTCCCCTGCTGGCCTGATCTCGCCCCCAACTGCCCTCCCCTGCAGGCCTGATCACACCACCAAAGGCCCTCCCCTGCCTGCCTGATCTCGCACCCAAATGCCCTCCCCTGCTGTCCTGGTTGTCCCCAACTGCCCTCCCCTGCCAACCTGATATCACCCCTAACTGCCCTACCCTGCTGGCCTGATCTTACCCCCTACTGCCCTTCCCTGCCGATCTGATCACCCCTAACTACCTCTGCCTCGGCCCCCACCACCATGGCTGTGTCCAGAAGGAAATTGGACATCCCGAAGATGGCTGGTCAACCTGGTCTCACTAGCATATTACCCTTTTATTAGTATAGATATATTATATAGGATTGGATTTCTTAAATGGGAGTGGGGAGTCTTTTTCAGCAGGAGGAGATGCTCTTGGCAGACAAAAATACATAATCCCTATATCTGAACTGATAGCCAGAGAGAGAGAGGTGTGGCTGCTGCTGAGGCCCAGAGAGAAAGAGAGGCAAGGGCTGATCAGCAGCTGCCATGGAGGCTGTGAATCAGACCCCGCTTCTCTCTCTCTCTCTGGGCCTGATCCGCAGCCCCCTCGACAGTCAGTGCTGGGTTGCTACGGCACCCCCGGCAATGTCAGTCAGTCCTGGGTCACTGCAGCGACCCAGCACTGACTGCAGGACTGACTTCGGCTGTGTTGGCCAGGTCCCTAGCCTGGTGTTTGGTCATCTGTTCAGTTGTTTTGGACATTACGGACCTTGGATCTTTATATATATAGATAGATATCATATCAGTAAGTGTGTAGCAGTGTGCATGAAAAAAGGTAACCATATACATGTTTTGAGCTAAGTGAAAATAATGAATTGTTTCCATTGGCTTTTTTCATAATCCTTATTAACTAGCATCTCAAATTTATTTTTCTTTAGTATGCTCCATATATCATCATTATACCATTTTTTTAAAAAAGATAGTAAAGTCATTTAGTAATCTTCTTTAGCAACCATCACCCTTCTCAAATATAAGTTATCCAATTGTTCCTCTCATTCTAACTAATGAATAAGCATCTTTCTTTTTTCTTTTTAAATAAATGGGGCTTTGAATTTGTAATAATAATAATAATTAACAAATAAAACAATCTAACGAAAACACACACAGAAACTATATCTGGCTAATTTAAACAAAAATATAAATGTATTTAAGGAATATCAAAACACAGATTTGAAAGTGTGGGCAAACCAAAGTCAGAAAATAAGGGCAGAAATGCACAGCAAAATCATGTCAGAAATAGTCTCTAATAATTCTAGCAAAACTCACAATACCATGTGTGCTCAAATCCCCTTATTTCAAACTCCCAAGATTCAAAGTCCTTTACTAGAACTTCTGATCATCTGAGCCTAGGTCACCTAGCCCCACCACAATGCCTAGAGAATGAAGAGAGTGTCTGTGCCTTCTGTCTTCCATTGTGGAAAGCAGAGCCATGCCATGAAACTTTCTTAGTGTCCTGTCAGTTGAGAAGGATGTTTGGATGTGGGACAGACTAAAATTCATGACCACTATAATATACTATGTTTGTTGCTTGATATCTACAATATCATTCTTCTCACATTGTATTCCATAAAATAATTCTAGACCCTAGCATAAGGCAACTATGTCTTATATATACTCACATTCTTCCCACAGAGAGGTACACAATAGTTCACCTCTGACTAAAATCCTTTTCTTTTTCCCTATGTCTGTCATGATTCCATTGAATATTCCAAAACCTGGGGAGGAAAAAACTGTAAAGGTCACCATTGCCAACTTTCTATGTTGGTAGAGAGGAAGAAAAGTAAAATTATATAAAATATGTACATATGCATATTTTAGGAAGAAAAAATATTAGATGCTATAGTTTTATTCTAAAGAATTGACTATAAATCATAATACAATTGATTGCAAATCATAATTAGTATTTATGGTTTTGTTTCTCCATTACCAATTTCATATTCATATAATTCCAGCAAAATCTAACTAACCTTTTTGTCTGTTTTCTAAACTCAAACTGGTGTTTAATATCCACTTTTATATGTCTTAGTGAAAGCTTTTCTCTTTAAGATACTACATTAGTTAATTGTTGTTACATAAAAATTTATACCAGAATTCAGCAACTTAAAACAGTAACATTCATTATCTCATCTTTCATAAAAATTCAGGTACAACTGAGTTAGGTCCTTTGTCTCGGCGTAGCTCAGAAGGCTACAATCAAGGTTTGGGTTGGGTTGTGGGTAGTCTGAAATCTTTAGTGGAGGAAGATCCACTTTTAAGTTAATTCATGTGGTTGTTGGCAGAATTCAATTTGTCATGGGCTGCTAGACTGAGGGCCTCAGTTCCTCACAACTTGATGTCCACCTTTTATCAGATACAAGGGAGGCAGCAAGAAAAGTTAGCAACATTTAAGCCAGAGTCTTTTTTTATAATTTAAGCTGGAGAGTGACATCCCATCATTTGTTTTTCTGTAGTCTATTATAAGCAAGGCATTAGGTCTAGAAAATACTCAAGGGAATGGATTAAGATCCAGAGGCATTGGTCATAGGGGCCATCTTAGCAGCTGAATACCAATCATCCTTAGCCAATAACCAGCAGAACACAGACTTCGGTACAGAATCCAAATAGTGCATTATAGGGGCTGGGGAGGGACCATGTGAGGGCTCCAGGGTGTGTCTGGCCCCTCTCATCCAATCCCAATCGGCCAGACCCCAGCAGCAAGCTAACCTACCAGTCGGAGCATCTGCTCCCTGGGGGTTAGTGTGCACCATAGCAACTGGTCCAAAGGTTGAACAAATGGTTAGGCACTTAGCATTTTAGGCTTTTATTATATAGAGTGTATATATTTGAGGTGTATAAATGCATTTGATAATTTTTTCACAGTTTGATCTACTCTAAGTAATGCAAGCTTCAGTGTACTGTCCATGTGCTATCGTCCTATGAAACTTCATGACCAAATAGCTACTATCAAAGCTCTAAGATCATTCTAATGATCACAATTACTTTCTTCATCTCTGATTTCTATCAGGAAGTCTATTTCAATGGCATCTTCTCCCACTAATGTATAGTGCTTTAAAACAAAACAAAATAATGAAAGAGAAGGAAAAAAGGCTATGAAGCCCTGGCTGTGTGGCTTATTTGGTTGAGCATCATCTCATGTACCAAAAGGTTGCAGGTTTGATTCCTGGTCAGGAAACATACCCAGGTTTCTGGCTTAATCCCAGTACGGGGCATACAGGAGGCAGCCAATCAATATTTCTCCCATTTTGTTTCTCCCTCTTCCTCTCTTTCCACTCTTTCTAAAATTAATAAAAACATATTTTTTAAAAAGCTATGAAAGCACTTTGCAAATATTTTTTCATGTACATCATTATCTTTTGTGTGCCATCTTAAGGAACAGAGTAAAAAGTAGGTCACAAAATGTTCTCTAGCTATTCTAACTACTAAAATGTTCTCTAGCTATTCTAACTACTAAATCATTTCTTTCCATTATACCAAGAAAAATACCTTATTTTAACTTCATTTAGTGTGCATTATCATCAAGTAAAGGTTTTGGTCAGCTCTTATAATTAAAACTAGAGACCTGGTGCACAAAATTCATGCACTGGGAGATGCCTTTAGCCCCACCTGCACTCTCTCCAATCTGGGACCCCTCAGGGGATATCCGACTGCCACAGGGATCGGGCCTAAAAGGGCAGTCGGACATCCCTCTCATAATCCGGGACTGCTGGCTCCCAACCGCTCGCCTGCCTGCCTGCCTGCCTGATTGCCCACTAACCACTCCCCTGCCAGCCTGATCGACGCCTAACTGCTTTCTTGCTTGCCTGATTGCCCTCAACTGCCCTCCCCTGCTGGTCTGGTTTCTCCCAACTGCCCTCCCCTGTAGGCCTGGTCCCCCCAAACTATCCTCCCCTGCAGGCCTGGTTGTCCCCAACTGCCTTCCCCTGCTGGTCTGATCACCCCTAACTGCCCTCTCTTGCTGGCCTTATCACCCACAACTGCCTTTCCCTGCTGGCCATCTTGTGGTGGCCATCTTGTGACCACAAAGGGTGGCCATCTTGTGACCACATGGGGGTGGCCATCTTGTGCAGTAGCGTGATGGTCAATTTGCATATTACCTGTTTATTATATAGTATATTTCTAACTGTTAGAACTAGCACAATTACTCCTGGATATGTTATGTCCTATCATGTCTATGAATTCAGTAGATGAAATTGAAAAATATAAAGATAATGAAATGTAAGAGCTAGGGAATCAAGATGATGTTTTTGTTGTGTGTTTTTTTTTTAATGTATTTTATTTATTTATTTTTTTTACAGAGAGGAAGGGAGAGGGATAGAGAGTTAGAAACATCGATGAGAGAAACATCGATCAGCTGCCTCCTGCACACACCCCTACTAGTGATGTGCCTGCCCGCAACCAAGGTACATGCCCTTGACCGGAATCAAACCCAGGACCCTTCAGTCTGCAGGACAACACTCTATTCCACTGAACCAAACCAGCTAGGGCTGTTGTTTGGTTTTTAAGAAATCATTTCTTCAGCTTAGGGGGTGCAGCATTTACAGTCACAACTGAGGGAAGAAGGAATGTTTCAAATAACAAGGGAAGTCTGTGCTGTTTAGGATTCAGAATATACAATGTTCTCTAAATTTTTCCACATAGGCCAACACCAGCTCTTGGATTCATGCTTTACTTTAATCAAAGATCTAACTTTCCCAGATGAGATCTGGTGAGTCAGTTGAATTCAACTGGTGTTTTAATCTGGCAGATTGTAGGTTCAAATTTTGCATTTGATTCTTGGCTCCTGCAGGCCTACATCTATAGATGTAACATGATCATAGAAAATTTGGGGATTTTAGGTTGTGAATTGAGAATTTAGGTTTTTGGGTTTGACAGTCTCTTCCTTCCTTCCTTCCTTCCTTCCTTCCTTCCTTCCTTCCTTCCTTCCTTCCTTCCTTTCTTTCTTCCTTTCTTCCTTTCTTTCTTCAGCTGTCTGTTGTCTTAAAAAATTAGTGAACTGACTCCATTGTTCTGTAATTACTCTTTCCTTTATTACTGCTCTAAAGCACAGGACACTAAGTTTTATAAAAACTTGCTTTCAAAGGACACTTTATTCCAGGAGTACACAGTTAATCATTTAACTAGAAAAGTCATCTTTGTAAGTCCTTTTCTGCCATAATCATATTCATAAAAATGAGTAGAATTTTGTTTAGTTTCAGACCTGAAGTATGGTAGCAACCATACTTAGGTAAAAACTGCTGTTTGAATTTTAACCCTGCTATTCTGGCTTCTGCACGCACTTGCTTGCTTGGACAATAGGGTGGTTACCTCAGCTTCCAGACTGAGACCTGGAGACACAGAGGTAATTTCCCTGTGCCTGTGGACCAGAATCACAGGAGATTGATTCCCATTGACTCAGTAGCTCCAGGAGTAGAAACTGTAGATAACCTTTAGAGATTACTGAGTCCACTTGGTTCTGCTTCTGTAAAAACCTGCTTTCCCAAGATAGGGCCACATTCTAATAATGTCCAGCAGGGGCTGGGAACCCCCCTGCAGGCTGTTCCCAGACTTTAGAATTTAGAATTTAGAACAAAGGAAAATTTTTGTGGTTTGGACCTTTAAAAGGGCTGCCTACACCTGGGACAGGGTGGTCGTGAGTGTGGCCACCTGCGTGTGGTGCCCTCACGGCCATCCTGGCCAGTTCAATAAATCCTTGCCTGCTTTTTAAATCAATCAGCAGCCTCTGGTGGTCTTATTTTTGACTCCAGGGTTCTACCCCACAACAAGACCCAAATAATTCCAGATTTTTTGAGTGTCCATTGCCTGACTGATATTTACTGCGACAAAGTTCTTGATTATGAACAAGAGAAATGTCTCTGATTAATCTACACACAGAGTAAATCCATTTAGCAACTATGAACTGGTGAAAATATAAATGGAGAACCACATTTCAGAAAGGTCAGGGACAAAAGGAGACAAGCACAACAGAGATTATGCCTCTGGCATGACTACCACTTGCTAACTCTCCCACAATTACCTAAACTCTGAATTGGGAGTATCAAGCATTTTGCTTCTGGGTAAAATGGTAACTTTATTCCTTTTTACCTATGTGTGGGTAGTTTCTTTAGGAACTATGTCAGAAAAAGGAGTTTAAACACAATTTGAGTATTCCTTGTTCCTCTAACCAAAATCAATATCATCAAAACATCACTCACAGCAATGAAAACCTGCTTTACTAAATTAACCAAGGACTTTCTTCTGGAATTCTGGCATAATGAAGAGAAAGCCTTCCCCTACTTGGATGAATTACTCTTTTGACCCCTTTATTGTCTGTCAGTGTCTAAAAGACCTAACTTAGTATGGCTTTTCATGAAGAAAAAATGATATTTTTAGATAATTATAGATTCACATGCAGTTGTAAGAAATGATACAAAGAGATTTCATGTACCATTTATTTTGTTTCTCCAAATAGTAACATTTTAAATCTATAAAACAATATCACAACCAAGAAATTGAACTGATGAAGAATTTCCATCACCATAAGAACTCTTCTGGCCTGGCCCAGTGTGGGTCAATGGTTGAACATCAACCCATGAACTAGAAAGGTCACTGTTGAATTCATGGTTAGGGCACATGCCTGGGTTGTAGGCCAGATCCCTCATCTGGGGCATGCAGGAGGCAGCCTATCAATGATTCTCTCTCATCATTGATGTTCCTATCTCTCTCCCTCTCGCTTCCTCTCTTATAGCTTCTCTTCTAATCTTAAACTTTGTCGACCAGAAGTATGTTCATTTCTATAACTTTGCCATTTAAAAAGTATTATATATATTGAATTATGTAGTATTTAACTTATAGGGATTGATTTTTTTTAATCCTCACCTGAGGATAATTTTCAATTGCTTTTAGACAGAGCAGAAGGGAGATGGGGGGAGAGAGAGATGGAGAGAGACACATTGATTGGTTGCCTCCCACCTATGCCCCTACCAGGCTGGGATCAGCCTGCAGCCAAGGTAAGTTCCCTTGACCAGGAATCAAACCCGTGACCCTTTGGTGCACAGGGCTGACACACTAACCACTGAGTAACACGGGCCAGGGCTGAGTTTTCATTTTTTTACCCAGTGTATTTTTGTGCAGTTTTATCCAAGTTGTTAAATGTATTGATAGTTCACTGCTTTTTATTGCTGAGCAGTATTACACTACAGTTTGTTTAACCAATTGAAGCACAGTTGTGTTTTTCTAATTTTGGTCTAGTAGAAATAAAGCTGCTATAAATTTTCATGTACAGATTTTTGTGTGAACAGAAGTGTTCATGTATCTGGAGTAAATGCAGAGGAGTGAAATTTCTGGGTTGTACAATAGATGAATGCTTAATTTATTAAGAAACTACCAAATTGTTTTCCGGAGTGGCTGTAACATTTTTATATTCCCAACAGAATTGTATGAATGTTAGAGTTTCTCCATATTCTTGCTTTGAGCTTATTTTGCCTCTTTCTTTTAGTAGTTGAGGGGAGGGGAACTTAGATTATTGATTTGAGGCCCTTTTGTCTTATTTAATATATGCCTGCACTGCTTTATCTGTATTTCCACACGTATTTATGTTTTATTTTGTTTTTACTTAGTTTGGTTTTGTTTATATGGAAATGTGTTGTTTAGTTTCCAAATGTTTATAAAGATTTTTCTGTTATCATTCTATTATTGATTTCTGGTTTGATCCCAGGATAGTTAGAGACACAGTCTGTATGATTTTACTTCTTTTCAATTTGTTGAGGTTTGTTTGAGGCCCATCATATGGGCTATTTTAGTATATGTTCCATAGGCACTTGAGAAAAGGGTGCATTCTGCTCCTGTTGGTTGTTCTTAAAATATAAATTAAACTCTAGTGATTGATACTATTGCTAAATTCTTCTAAATCCTTTTTGCTTAGTTTTTTCAGTCTAGTTGTTCTACCATTGGTGAGAGATGCCTACTTTAATATTAATGTTTGCTTTCTTTTGTTTGATGTTTGCATTATATATTTTCCCATTCTTTTAATTTCAACTTATCTCTTTCATATTTGAAGTGAGTGGATAGCATAGAATTGGGTTATGCTTTTTAATCTACTTTACCCATCTCTTGGTATATATAGACCATTTATATTTAATGTAGTTATTGATATACTAGTGGCCCAGTGCATGAAATTCGTGCATGGGATGTGGGGGGGGGGTGTTCCTCAGCCCAGCCTGTACCCTCTCCAATCTGGGACCCCTTTGGGGATGTCCAACTGCCAGTTTAGGCCAGATCCTTGTGTGTGAGATCGGGCCTAAACTGGCAGTCGGACATCCCTCTTGCAATCCAGGACCGCTGACTCCTAACTGCTCAACTGCCTTCCTGCCTGATCACCCCTAACCACTCTGCCTGCCGGCTTGATCACCCCCAACTCCCCCGCTTCTGGCCTGATCAACCCCAACTGCCCCCCCTGCCAGCCTGCTTGTCCCCAACTGCCCCCCCCCCCCCGCTACACCTGCCTGATTGCCCCTAACCGCCTCTGCCTCAGCCCCACCACCACGGCTTTGTCAAGAAGGACGTCCAGAAGGTCTCCTAGTCTAATTAGCATATTACTCTTTTATTAGAATAGATTAGTGCTTAATCTGTTTTATATTTTTCTGTTTTTAATTTTTCTGTATTTTTTCTAACTTTCTTGGGTTATCTGAATGTTTTCATAATCCAACTTTAATATATTTACAGTAAATCCACAGTCATTTCTACTGTATTTTTTATATAATTTTCTTAATGCTGGTAGTGTTATTCATTATATATACAAAATTATTGCACCTTGCTGATGGTGCCAGTTCAAGGGAAGAGTAGAACCCTAACCTCTGTTTATATACCTTTATCCTCCATTTATAACACAATAATCTTAAAATAAGCATTTAGAATCATATTAGACTATTATAAATTAGAATTTTTCATTAAACATGATTTAAGAACTCAAGACAAGGAGAAAAAGTTATTGTATTTATTAATATGTTTATTCCTTGCATTATTCTTTTTTTTAAGTATATTTTATTGACTTTTTACAGAGAGGAAAGGAGAGGGACAGAGAGCTAGAAACATTGATGAGAGAGAAACATCGACCAGCTGCCTCTTGCACACACCCTACCGGGGATGCGCCCGCAACCAATGTACCAATGTACATGCCCTTGACCGGAATCGAACCTGGGACCTTTCAGTCCGCAGACCGATGCTCTATCCACTGAGCCAAACCGTTTTTGGCTATTTCTTGCATTATTCTTGAATAGCCATTATTATATTTAACAGTTTTTAAATTTGCATTTGGCCTTCTACATATTTTATTTATTGGCTAATATGTTCTATTTCTTTCCTGAGATATTCTATATTCTTATTTGTTTTTATTGTGTTCATAATTGCTTATGGAAATATTTTTATGATGGCTGCTTTATCATTATAATTCCAACATTTTGTCAGCACACTGGTGTTTATTGACTATTTTTAATTCAGTTAAGGATCTTAATTCTTGGTATAATGGGTGTTTTTCATTGAAATCTGTGCATTTTTTGTTACAAAGCTGAATGTTAATTAAACCTTCTGTTTTAATTGGCTTTCTCTGACATTGCTCTGCAAGGGACAATGGAGTAGAGCCTTACAACCACCAGTGGAGGGAAAAGTCCACGTTCCCCACTAGACCTCCATTTACACTTGATAAAGGAGGCTCCTTATTTCAGCTGAGCAGCAGTGAAAGTTCTGCCTTCCTACTTCTCAGTCTCCACTGATATTTCCCTGACTGAGAGGAATAGAATTTCCTTGTCACTGTTCCCTCTGGAGCCTCTAGTGGTGCTTCTGTGAGTGGAGGTAGAGTGGCTTTATCACTATTAGACAGTGATAAAAGTTCTAATTTTCTAGGTTTCTTCTCACATCACCCAAGTGGAGAACTCCAAGGATTCCTCATTACTAACAGGTTGGGATAAAAGCCCAGGCTCTCCATGTGGTCTCTTCAGACACTTTAAGTGAAGGAAGGATCATTACCACCAGATTAATTACCAATTCCCTACTCTACCTTCTCTGGAACCATCTCAGTGAGGATGCTGGGGTATTTATTGAATCTATTTTGTGACACCTCATGGAAATGTGGGTTCCAAAACACAGAATCCCTGATTCTAAAAAAGAAAAAAAAAAGTTTTCTATTCAATAAGAAAGTTATAAAATGTGTAAAGGACTATGGCACATGACTGCAAATAATAAGTACAATAAAAAAGTTGAAAAAAATATGCATTAAAAAATAAGAAAAGAGAAAACACTTATTTTTATGTTTAAACAGACTTCAGAAAAGAGGTGACATATGAGCAAGGTCTTAAAAATGTTAAAATTTCAAAATACAGTGGTGAGCAAAGCTGTTTTTATTTGATGAAACCAAATAAGAAGTTATGTGCACAAATATTTTTTAGGGTTTGTTCAGCAAACAGTGGTTGCATTGACTTAATTAGAACAGAAGAAACGTGGATTGGCATGCTTACCTATAAAGGTGAAAAACACCCTGGCCAATGTAGCTCAGTTGGTTGGAGCTTCATCCCCTTGCCAAAAGGTTGTCAGTTTGATTCCCAGTTTAGGGCACATACCTTGCTGGTTTGGTCCCTCTAAAGGCAACTGATTGATGTTTCTCTCATATATGGATGTCTTTCTCTCTCTCTTCACCCTCTTCACCTCTTCCCCATTTCCCCTCTCTCTAAAATTAGTAAAAATATATCCCTCAGTGAGGATTAAAAAAAAAAAAAAAGGTAATTGTACCCTTTATTTGATAGTCAGGAGAAACATTTTATAACTTTTATTTATTTATTTTAAAATATATTTTTATTGATTTCAAGGAGGAAGGGGGAAGGAGAGAGAGATAGAAACATCAATGATTAGAGAGAATCATTGATCTGCTGACTCCTGGGCACCCCCTACTGGGGATCAAGCCTGCAACCCAGGCATGTGCCCTTGACTGGAATCGAACCTGGAACCCTTCAGTCTTCAGGTCTATGCACTATCCACTCAGCCAAACCAGCTAAGCCAATATTTTATAACTTTTACAGTATATGGCAGTATCCTAATGACTTATGATGTTTCATCTCTAGATGGATGTGTATTATATATTAGAAGGGTAAAAGATTAATACAGGGAGCTAAGATAATGCAGAAACTTTCAACACAGAAACATATAGGATGCTTTGTAATCCCTGCAGAGGTCTTGGGTCAACACCTATCATAATACTAGAATTCATTTATAAAACTAAAACAAAACTATTTTTGTGGATGCATCTCAATTCTGTAACTTTAGCCATAACCTCTTTCTGTAACTCTTTTTTACATTTCAAAATTCTGTTAAAAATTGTGACTTAAGAATGTATATTACCTTTGCAATTATTTTAATGTTCTGTACATAAATTACTCACTCATTAGTTAATTCATTATTTTATCTTTTTTAAAAAACTAGTAATTTCTATGTCCTAGATTATTTTCAGTGCTAAAAAGACAAAAATTAATATAACATAGATCTTGCCTTCAATAATAATACTATCAAGGAATATGTATATATACATATGCAGATACCAAAATATAAGTTAAAAACAGTCTGAGAAAGTTAATCAAAATATAAATTATAAAATAGTGTGAAGGGGTTAATTCTTAGATTGGATGAAATCTTTATACTGCTTCTCTCTTACTGTAACATAACAAGCTCATAAATAAATTATAAATACTAACTTTTGTTCTCCAATGATAATTTTACAATGAGATGTAAGTTTTTCATATTTATACTATTTGCTATAAATACAAACTTATATAAGCTAGAAACTAATTTTAAAGGTATTATTTATATACTAGAGGCCCAGTGCACGAAATTTGTGCATGGGGGAGGTCCCTCAGCCCAGCCTGCACCCGATCCAATCTGGGACCCTTCGGGGGATGTCCGACTGCTTCTTGCAATCCAGGACCACTGGCTCCTAACTGCTCGCCTGCCTGCCTGATCGCACCTAACCACCTCTGCCTGCCTGATCACCCCTAACCACCTCTGCCTGCCTGCCTGATTGCCCCTAACTGCTCCCCTACAGGCATGATCACCCCTAACCACCTCTTCATCACCCCGCACTCGGAACCCAGGATTTCCTCCTCTGGCCAGTCGCAGGCACCCGGGACCCAGACTTCCCTCCCTCTGGCCAGCCTCAGGCACCCAGGACCCAGGTTGGCTTCGCCCGGCCAGCCACAGCTGCAGGGGACCATGGGCGGGCGGCTTCACCTAGGCCGCAGTCGCAGGCACCCAGGACCTCGGAGCGGGTGCTTGTCCCTCTCCCAGGCCACAGTCTCAGCCGCAGCCGCTGGCACCTGGGACCATAGGGCGTGCGGCTTGTCCCTCTCCTGGGCTGCAGGCGCAGCCACTGGTGCCTGGGACCACAGGGTGGGTGGCTTGTCCCTCTCCAGGGCTGCAGGCACAGGAGCAGCCACTGGTGCCTGGGACCACGTGGTGGGCGGCTTGTCCCTCTCCCAGGCTGCAGCCTGGCTGGTCCCCATTTCTCTCTCATGAGCTCATTTTTGCCTGGCTGGTCTCCATTCCTCTCTCCCCAGTGTTGAGTGTCTGAGCCATTACTGCATGACAGCATGAGGGCATGATGACCATTTGCATATTAGCTCTTTATTATATAGGGTTATTATTTCAATAGGCAATATTTTTTTCTTTTAATTAAATATGTACAATTATATCATCATTTAATATTAGAATTGGAGTGGATTTGAAGAAAAACCAAAGCCCAAAGGGGTGAGGCCTCATTTTTCTGAATCATAATATAATATTCATCTCTTCATTAGTTCATTAAACAAATATTTATTCAGTCTCTAGCCACACCAAATTTATCTTGAATAAGGTAGAATATAATAAATTTCTAGATATGCATTTGAAATGCCTCTAGTCATATAGTTCTGTGATGTTCTCAAGCAATATTGGGGTAGGCAGCATTCTAAAATAGCCCCTGAGATTCTTCTTCTCTCATATACACATGTTATAAAATTCCTTTATTGTGAGCAGAAGAGTGAATATAATGAAATGTTATCCCCATCATTAAGGTACTAATCACTTGGGTTTGATTTAAACAACAACAAAAAACTTATCATGGTATCAAAGATGAAGTAAATTTCCTGTTTTGAGAGGACAGGGCCGCATAGCAGGGACTTGAGGATGGCCTTCAGTTCAGAGAGCAGTCCCTAGCTGGTACCTATGAAGAGAAGAGGGATTTCCATTAGAAAACAACAAGGAAATAAAATCTGCCAATGATACGGTTGGAAGAGAATCCTCAGCCTCAGATGAGATTGCAGTCCTGGTCAACATTTTAATCTCAGTCCAGTGAGATCTGAGATCCTAAAAAGATTACAGCTAACACTCCCCTGGACTTTTGAACCATGGATGTTGTGAACTCATAATTTTTGTTTTTTAGCATTGAATTTGTGATAACTTGTTATACAGCAACTGAATACAAATACACCTACCTAACAGCCAGTATGTGGGAGAAGAGATGGGAAATTTTAGTCTAATTTACTTTTACTTGTGGTTTGAAGACAAAATAATAGCTCAGGAGAGAAGAAATTAAAAGCAAGGAATTTATATTGAAAGTAAAATAAAGAGTTAAGAAAGGTATAATAAAATGAAAGTGAAGAAAGGGTGTAATAAGTATAAACTGTTTAGGAAAATTAGAAGAGTGGGAAGCTCTAGTTGGACAGTAGGTTCTGGAATGCATGAGTGCAGTGGTGACTGGATATAAATGCTACCACTGGGGGTTGACAATAGAAGTCAACTGCTAAAGTGAGATACATATGATGATCATTGGGATAGATCCATTGTTTCATGAGTTTTGAAGTCATTCATGATGAGGAAGAAATAAAGATTATGATCCAGGTACCAACATCTTTTGGCCGTATGAGCAAAAGGTTTGAAGAAGTCTATAGATGAACTGAGAGTGTTATGGGCTGAATTAGAGCCCCCTTCTCAATTCATATATTAAAATTCTAATGCCCAGTACTTCTGAATATGATTGTATTTGGAGATAAGGTTTTTATTGAGGTAATTATGCTAAAATGAGATGTTTAGGGTGGTCTTAATCCAATATAACTAGTGTCCTTATTAAAAGAGATTAAAACACATGGTAAGTCCATGTGAAGACACAAGGGAAAGACACAGCCATCTACAAACCAAGGAGAAGGACTTCAAAGAAACCAACCTGCCAGTTCTTTAATCGGGGACTTACAGTCTCCAGAATTGTGTGTGTCGAGAGGGGGGGGGTGTTCTGTGGTTTAAACCACCAAACCTGTGGTAGGAATAATGGTGGTCTTTGAAAATTAATACATGACATAAGAGATACCCATTGATGGGGCAAAATATTATACTACAACCTTTGACCTTGAGTAGGCCCTGGGTAAATATATCAATTTTTGTTTGTCCACACTTGCACATAAACAGAATAAGTTATAGGGACAATCACAAAGTAAGAATATCAGCTTTGGTGATTCCACTTTACTCCCTTATTAATTTTTCCTTTACAGGCGAACTTTGTCTTTATACAGCTGGCACCTGCCTTGGCTGACCTGGGGCCTGCAGGCTGGGGGCAGCTCCTGCATTGAGCATCTGCCCCCTTGTGGTCAGTGCACATCATAGAGACCGGTAATTCCACCATTTGTTCAGCCATTGGGTCGATTTGCATATTAGGCTTTTCTTATATAGGATACACACACACACACACACACACACACACACACACACACACACCTTCTCCCGAGAAAGCATATCATCACATATTATTAAAATACTTAAGCAGAATTAAGATGGTTTATATAGGAGACAGAATAATTATTTCAAAGTTATATGTTTAAGTAAACAACAGCTGTTGTTTAAGGCTAGCTAACAAAGTTTAATGACTTAAATTCCACTACCTACTCTGAAAAAGACATGGAGATTTTTATCATTTTAACGGTTCTTACAGGCTTAAAAACAATGCCTTCCAGTAACCACTTTTTAAGATGCTCTTTCAGCCTGGCTCCTGGCTACAAGTCTCTCATAACTCTAAAAGGGAAGATTAATTCCCCCAAATATATCCTCTATTATATTGGTAACTATGATTTGGTCTAAGATGGGGACATTTTTCCTCATTTAATTTTTTTCCTGTGGCTTGAAGCCAAAAACAATGGCTCAGTAGAGAAGGAACTAAAAGAAGAAGATTTATTTTGAGAGAAAAAATTGGGAAAATGGATAATCGCAATCGAGGGTTCAGAAAAGTTGTGCTATGAATAAACTTTGAGAGAAGTAGAAGATTTTGAGAAACTTTTGGTGTGTGCATGTATACATCCATACATAATTATGTATATTTGGGTACTGGGTCATAATGTTCAGTATTATTTCTTATATTTAATGCCATAAGACATTTAATGTTAGAAGGCTCTTTCATGTTGCAAGGGAAAGCAGATTTCTTCAATTAAAGAAAGCTCATTATCGGGATGTGCAACAGGGCCTTAAATTAGAAAGTTTCCACGAAGGCATCATGCTTCATTCCAGAGGAGGTGCTCATCAAAACCAAAGTTTTGGATTAGATAACAAAAAACTAGTCATTTGGCTTTGAAGCCTGTCACTATTAGCAGCAGTACATACAGGTCAAAGAGTAGAGACAATTTCTTTGGGAAGAGCTATTGGCATTTCAGCCTCCCCAGCCCACACACAGGCACATAATATATCTGAAGCCTTTGTAATACCAGGGTATTCCTGCTCTTTGAAGACAGGTCCAAAATAAATCATCCAGGAGAATAAACATGAAACCTTGGGAGAAATTTCAGTCTGGAGTGGTGTTTACAAATCCTAAAGGGACCCAGTGGCTATGGAGTGGAGCCCTGGGAGCAGTGGTGGCAGAAGGTAATGGGCATGGCCCACTTAAGGAAATGTCTTTATCTACATGGATAGAGTCACAGTCAGACAAATGCAGCCAGACAATCTCCAGCAAATCCACAAAAATGCCCCCTTGTGAGTCAGCTTTAAATTCTGCCAGGTCCATAGAAAATAAAAATCCCTTGGCATTGGTAACCGTGCAAGAATGGAGAGATAAGAAATAAGCATTTCCATGCTAGGTAAGAAGAAGCTAGGCAAGGCCAATAAAGAGAGAGACCACGTGCTTCTTCTATTGCCAGAAACTGGTCCCAAGAAGGTCTCAAATTGGGAAGCAGGTGATTGAGAAGAAGATTTAACTTTAAATCTAGTGGTAGATGAGGAAAGAAAGAAAGAAGAAGAAAGAAAGAAAGAAAGAAAGAAAGAAAGAAAGAAAGAAAGAAAGAAAGAAAGGAAAAATAAATCTAGTAGTTGGTCTGGTTACCACATGTAACTGAAGCTTTACTTTTCAACCACTTCACTGTGATGATTTTTTGCTGTTTACAGTGATTATAAGACACTAGAGGCTCGGTTCATGAAATTTGTGCTTGGAGGTGTGTGTCCCTCAGCCCAGCCTGCACCCTCTCCAATCTGGGACCCCTCGAGGGATGTCCGACTGCCCGTTTAGCAATCAGGCCTAAACGGGCAGTTGGACATCCCTCTCACAATCCAGGACTGCTGGATCGCAACCATTAGCCTGCCTTCCTGCCTGATTGCCCCTATCCGCTTCTGCCTGCCAGCCTGATCACCCCCTAACCACTCCCTGCCAGCCTGATCGATGCCTAACTGCTCCCCTGCAAGCCTGGTCGTCACCAACTGCCCTCCCCTGCTGGCCCGGTCACCCCCAACTGTCTTCCCCTGCAGGCCTGATCCTCCCCAACTGCCCTCCCTTGCAGGCCTGGTCCCTCCCAACTGTTGGCCATCTTGTAGTGGCCACCTTGTGTCCACATGGGGGCAGCCATCTTGTGTGTTGGAGTGATGGTCAATTTGCCTATTACCTCTTTATTATATAGGATGAGACATGTGGTTTTTAAAATAATAAATAGAACAGCAAACATGAACTGTTTTGAAATGCTGAAGTTTAGAATTTAACTGCAGGCATCAAAAGTGTAGTGGGCACTATTCTTAGGGTGAAGAATTTCAGTTTGTTTCCTTGTTTCCTGCCCTGTCACTGAAAGTCCAGTTCTCAATTTCTTCATTAAAAAAAAAGGAGGCTAGAGCTGGAGTCCAGAGTCCCTCAGGATTAAATGTTCAAACATTTAATCATTCTCATACATCAAGTAAATGAAGCTTGTACTTCACAGAACTGACATCTGGTTTTCAGTTAACATAAGAGTCCTAAGAATCCTTGTTCAGATTCTTACTTAGCGATGATGTGTGATAATGGATTAACCCAATAAAATTCCTTCAGTAAGGATTAGATAATACATACAAACATGGTTAAAATGTAGATTTCTCTGGAAAAATTATAATTGCTTTTATGCTTAAGGCATTTTATGACTCTTAACAAATCTAAGATGCCACCCGTGTGCTCCATCCAGGCCTGGCCATGCCATGGATCCCTTGACCAAGCATGGCACAGTCTTGGCTTATCTGATGTGCAGCTAATTCCAGTCTGTGGGTGAAGACAGCTCACCACAGAGTTGTGTCACCTGCCTACAGCCACATGTCTTATTTTCAAGCAGTGATTTCTAGTTCTGCAAAATGCTGTCTTCAGTTCTGTTTGTACTTGACAGCTTAGCTTCCTTGTGCCGTGGAACAATTCAAGTACTTTTTTCTTTTCTGTCCTTAGCAATTGACACAGGCAACAGAGCTGCCATTCTGTACTGAAAGCTTGAGGAATCGAAGCCTGATCCTGTCTCTCCTCGGGGATCGTGCAGGTAACTGTGGTATTAAGTGCCCCTTCCCACATTCCTTCCAGAAGCTGACAGCTGTTAAGGAAATGGTTCAGAAGGAAAGGCTGACATTTTGGAAGTAACCAAGTGAAGAGCCATGAAAGAAAGAACTTAAAAATAATTCCCAGCACAACTTTCTTTGGCAGAATAGAGCCAGAGGCCAAGAGAGGATTTGGGGTTTGGTATTCTTCCACATGCCTCACAGGACCCAGTACTGAGGAAAAAACAGATGTCTTAAAAGGAAAAGGGAAAAAAAAGGCATGAAACACGACATATGTAAATCACTGCTTGGAAAATAAACCCAGAATATGTTCCTGAGTGATATTCTTGGCAAACACAGAGAGAAAAACAGAGGAACAAGTAGCAAACTAACTCTAAATGATTATACCAATGATGGTTTAATTAGGTCAAGGGCATTTTTGCTTATTTCAGTCTTGAAAATTTTTCTTTTATGATTGGACTTCATAACTGATTTTCAATTTAATGAATTTGCAAAAAAATGTACTTCATACTGCCTTCATTATTTTATTTTCCTGACACTTGAAAAATTAGAGGCTCTGGCATCACTTTAAATTAAAAATATATTTCACTTCTCTATTATGCAGATTTCTCTGGTACATTCTGAACCTGTGTTATGCACAAAACTTCTGTTGACATCCCCAAAAGATCCACACTCAGCATACACAATATAGGTCAGCCTGGCTTATAACCCACTCATGGTGCAGATCAGACAATTGTACTCCTTGGGAGTACATCTGAAATGAATTTTGAAAGGTCTGGAGGTTTAGTTTGCCAAAGAATTGAGAAAGAAGTTTCTTGGGCTTCTTCTCAGGAATTTCCTGAAGGAAACCTTTGTGTGTGTGTGTGTGTGTGTGTGTGTGTGTGTGTGTGTGTGTGTGTGTGTGAAAGAGAGAGAGAGAGAGAGAGAGAGAGAGAGAGAGTGAGAGAGAGAGAGAGAGAGAGAGAGAGAGAGAGAGACATTCAGAGCATCTGAAGAACAATATGGTCATAATGTACATTTTAGAAAAAGATCAATACTGGGAGGCTAGTTCCTTAACATAATGAAAGTATTCTTTTGACAACGTGGTAGCTGAAATTCAAATTTATTATTAATAAAAATAATAGCCTGGAGAGCATTATGCTAAGTGAAATAAGTCATTTGGAGAAAGATAAATATCATAATATCTCACTCATTCTCACTCATTTTTGGAATATAATGAACAACATAAATGATAAACAAAAACAGATCCAGAGACAGAGAAGCATTGATCAGACCATCAAACCTCAGAGGGAAGGTAGGGGAGGGAGAGGGTAAGGGGGAGAGATCAACCAAAGGACTTGTATGCATACATATAAGCCTAGCCTATGGACACAGACAACAGGAGGGTTAGGGCATGAGTTGGGGGTGGGGTGAGGAGGGAAAGGGGGATAAGGACACATATGCAATACCTTAATCAATAAAGAAAATTAAATAATAAAAAATTATAGCTACCACCTATTGAAGTTTCATTATTCTTCAACAGTGTTTAATCCCCACAACAACATTGAGATCCTATTTTTACAGCTCTGAACCCAAGTAACATCATGCTTAGAGTAACAACAGAACAATAACAAAATGCCCTTCATTCTTCTCATACAAATTCATATAAACTTGCTGTTTTTGTAGGTAAAAAAATGACCAAATATAAAAATCTCATCTGGTTCAACTTCAATTATAAAGTGATACTATCAGCAACACATACATTTATGGATTTTCCCTGTACTTGTATTTTTGCTTGTAACCTAATTGCATCATTATTTAACTGCTGGCTACTAGCCTTATTTAGGCCATGTATCCCATGAAAATAATGATTTTAATGATCTTGATAAAGAGATAAATGTTTCCTGTATTTCTATATTTCTTATTTAGTTTATATTTTTTAATAATTTAAAAGCTTCTTTCATGTGGCAACTACCTTAGGTGAGACTCATGTTATCTGAATAAATAATTGATACATTTTATTTTTACAAATGGACATTAAGCAGTCCATAACTTTTGTCTGTGTTTATTAGTGGTTGTTAATATACAATTATGTTAAAGACTTTCTGCATTATAAGTAGAAACATATTCAGCACATTTGCATCTAAAAATATTTATACAAGGTCCCCAGTGGAAAATATATCACCATGCAAACTTGGCTCTTTGTTTGACCCACATATAAACCTATTCATCAACTCAGGAAACATTCATTGAAATTCTGGTCACTATAGTTGTAGAAATAAAGCAAAATAGTCATGATTCCCATCCTCAGGGAGTTAAAAAGAAATTTCACAATGCGGATTTACTTTAGTGCATTGTCCAATGACAGAAAATTTTGAACTTCTAAAACTGTTTAAATGCCTTTTAGGCAGTGAGTTTTATTTTTGTTTATTTGTGTTCTTATTGATTTTTTTAGCATATTTTCACTGATTTTAGAGAGGAAGAGAAAGGGAGAGAGAGATAGAAACATCAATGATGAGAGAGAATCATTGATCAGCTGCCTCTTACATGCCCCACAGTGGAGACTGGGCCTGCAACCAGGGCACGTGCCTTTGACAGGAATCAAACCCAGGACCCTTCAGTCCACAGGCTGACATTCTATTCACTAACCCAAACTGGTTAGGGCAAGCAATGAGCTTTTTGCCACTGAAATTCTTCATGGTTTTATTCATTTTGTTATCTTAAAGAAATTCTAAATGAGTATCTGTAATTTGTTAAAATTCTGTCTTAGATGCTAGACAGAAAACAAAGAAAAAACACAAATAGAGGAGTGATATTTGCCCAGTTGGTGCTCACTTTTCATGAAAGGTGGCATAATGCTATGGAAAGAACTTCAATTTGGAATCAAATAGATTTGTTTGAATCCTAGTTACTCCTTATATAACCTATGCATCATTAGAAAGTTTCCTTATTGAGCCTTAATGTACTTTGCAGTAAGATGGAAATCATAATTTGCAGGGTTGATAGTTTTCAAAGATGAGTTTGGATGCCTTGTTTCCACCAATTTAACAACAGGAGCCTATTTTTATGGACAGAAGACACTTTGTTGGGATGCTACATACTTGTAATAAGAAATATGGCCAGGGCTATAACTACATGTGTTTTCTTTCTTTTTATCTCTAACTTCTTTTCTTACTCATTCTTTCTCATACACACCAAATTGAATGTATATAATTTAAAACACTGTTTGAATAATAGAATAAAGCTGACCAAATCTTTCCTTTTTTAATTTTCTTATCTTTTTAAAATCTTACCATTTTGTATATATGGACACAGCCTCCAAATATTGTAGACTAGAGGCCTAGCGCATGAAATCACATGCAGGTAGGATCCCGAGGCCTAGTCTGCAATCAGGGCCATCTTCTGCCCTCTCACCAGTCCCCAGTCCCACTCTGCCACCACCCACCCCGGTTCACCATGGTTCCCCGTTCACCATGCTGCAATCAGAGCCTGTGGGCTGGGGGTGGGGAGGGACCAAGAGGTGGTCAATGCACCTCATAGTGACTGGATGAGTGGTCATTCAGGTCATTATGCTTATGGTCCCTGGGCTTTTATTATATAGGATTAGACAACCTATACTTGAGAATGTCCCATTTATTTCGTGTACTTTACATACAGCTAATATCTACATTTCTAACCCTGTCCTTTCTTATTTGGCAAATTAAAAATAGCAGTTGACAATAATGAATTATAAATTAAATTTTTACAGAATCATGAGGTATTAAGGAAAATTAGATGTCACTTTCACCATTGTGTCTGCAACACATGCTTTTCATCCCACCATATTTCAGGCACCAAATTCACTTTTATTTTATTTTTTTAAATAAAGGTCCTTTATTTTTTAAAATATATTTTTTATTGATTTCTGAGAGGAAGGGAGAGGGAGAGATAGAAACATGAATGATTAGAGAGAATCATTGAATGGTTGCCTCCTGCATGCCCCCTACTGGGAATTGAGTCCACAACTCTGGTATGTGCCTTTGACTGGAATCAAACCGGAACCCTTCAGTCCACAGGCTGATGCTCTATCCACTGAGACAAACTGGCTAGGGCCAAATTCACTTTAAAAAACACAGATGTTAAAAGCATGAGATAATGAGATAGTATGGATAAACTACAGAGCTATTCAACCAATGCTTGGCACAAAGTATCGTTAAAAGCTGCCAATAACTAAAAAACAATATTGATTAAGCATTTATCATGAGCTAGATAATGTGTTCTTGGCTTTATATGCACTATCTAATTAATTAGCTTACATGCATTATGTCAAAAATACAACAATTACAGGAGATAAGTCCTATTTAAAATCCCTTTATAGAGTTTAGAAAACTGAAGCTAACAAAGATTAAAACCCACAGAAATGGGAAGTTGGCTAAGTAGAACAAAACAATTCAATGCAGAATGTTTCTTAACCAGTGATCGATCTTTCTGTTTAGGTCAGTGCTTCTAGGCATTTTGAAAAGCTGATATCAATCTTCTGGCTTCAAGTCTTGAAAAATGACAATAAATCCTGAAGTTGTAAAAAAGTATGGTCTTAATAGAAGTGTGATGTGTTCAAGAGTGCCCATGAAAGACTCAAAATGTTTTCTGCAGCCCCTATACTGTCTAAAATCGGGCATTAGGAAATGTATTCATAGACCCAAACTTCACTTTGGGATCTACAGCCCACTGAAAGCATTTATGCTTCCATACCACAGCAATTAGTGTTTCTTCATTGTTCCTGGAGAGCTTGTAAAATAGTCTTATATGCATGCACCTTTCATAATAAAGATGTCCAGGGAAGACTCTTAATTTAACCCAAAATTTTAGAAGGGTTGTACTAGTAGCTAGTGAAGATCCAACATAAACTTTCAAACTGTAGGCTCCACTGGAGTAGGCTTTCCATAAAACAATCAGAATTATCTAAGCAAGGTACATAGCACATTCATAAAAGAGATATCTTGCTTTTTACTGCTTTTTAAAAAATAATTTTAAAACTCTTACTTCAAATGAATTCTTGAATATGGTCTGCCAATTATTTAAGCAAGTTAATAGAATTACATCAAGTTTCATTCTGCAATTATCATATTTAATATTCATTCAACCCAAATGTCTTGCAATGACAGAAATGTTGATTAGGCAAGCATGGTAAGCAACCAGCATGGAATCATGAAAGAGGAGCGCTGAAGAGGGCTATGAGATCCTGCTGTCCCTGGATAACCACCATCACTGGCTGTGGGTCTATGTCCAAGCATCTGTAGTATGTTTGGGGCTGCTGTCAGTCATCAGGGCTACAAGTCAGGCAGAGAAGCTGAACACAAAGTGAAGATGGAGTACAAACTGGGACTGATCAGGCACCTCTATGCAGCAGCATACTTAACCAACTTCTGAGAAAATATTCCTGCTTCATCTTTGCCTTCAAAATGTCATGAAAGTTACTCTTTGACCAACTCCAAACCAGAGCTGTAAAAGAATAACGTTCTGGGAAATGAACTGCCTTGCCAAATGACATCAACATAGCACAATCCAGCATACTTGGTTCAGGGCTCAAACAAAGCATTTATGATGCTTTTCTTCATTTCCTCTAGCTGGGCTTTTGTTGACTCCTTTTGTATATTTTAACAACTTTAAGCTCATCTCTTACACTTCTGTGAAAAAAGAGAGCGCTGATTTCCCTCAAAAAAAACACAAGAAAACTGTGTGATTGGTTTGCAAGTCTATGTCTGAATGAGTCACTGTGTCTAGTGGGATAATATATTATGTTTGGCTTAGGGCAATCAGACCTGCTGCTGAAGCTGTTGATGAAGTCCATCTTATCCAAGCTTAAGGACTACTAGTATGCTTTTTCAGACAGTTCTATTTGCCCATGTGAATTGTGCTTGTTCCAATTTGCTGAGAGCGTGGGAGAAGTGATACTGAGCTTATTACACTAACTAAAGAAAAGTTTTTAGTGCCAATGAGACATAGTCTTCATATTCAAAGGATTAATTTAGAACCATGCAAGATCAATGCAAAGCAAACAAAGCATATATGTATACATCTTGATGAAAGTTGTGGCTCCAAGAATAGAAATAAAACATTTAAATTTTCTACAGAGGGAAAACAAAGTGCCTACATGGCGATAATAATTAAGCTGTCATCAGAAATGCAAACAACTATATTGAATGTTAGAACCCAATGGAAGACAATCTTTAAAGTTCTCAGAATTTTAAACACACAACCAAACTAAAATTCAAGTGTGCAATATAAAGATGTCCTTGGATATGCAAGGACTGAGAAAAACACCACCTTATTATTCTGCTCAGAAATAATTATACCAGGATGCTCTTCTGCACAATGAAATGAATATAAGATAACTGAAATAGTTCCAAGGAAAGAAAATAGTTAAAATAAGTAATTATTGATACAAAATGCAAAAAAAATTAATAATAACTTAGACCAAAAATCTCAGAATTTGTGTTAGATTACATTCAGACAACAGCTGGATTGTTGGGGTTAGCTACTTGATCCAAAGTAGATGTGCTACTTTCAATGGTATTTGATAAAATGATAAAATGGAATAGCAAAAACATCATATGTCGCGTAGGCATTGACTATATTCCAACTACAACTTCTACAGATTCATCAATTTTCCCTGACAAAACAGTGGGTAATATGAAATCCCTTAATCTAACTGTGCCATGCAGTGCTTACCCATTTGACTAGTTAAAAGATTATGCTAATTGATAAGCTGTAGAGTGGATATATACACAAGGGAGCTCTATAGTTTATTATTAGTACTATATTCCTCCTTAATTCATTAGTAATTCATTAGCATTTTATTAGATAGTGAATATTCTTTTCAATATTCTATTGCTGAGTGTTGCTAAGATTTAGAGTGGAATTAACTTGGATAGTTTTATTCCCATAAAAGATTGGCCTCCCCCCATTTCTCTTTACTATTATCTAATAGAATACGTTTCGAATCAAGTAAAAAATTATGCAATGTATACATAAAATGAGACATAAAAATACAAAGCCAGGCATAAAAATTGTTAAGAGGATGCTACCAAACATGTTACAGAGATGGGCACTTGCAAATTGGAATTACAACTCTCCTTTTATTCTCAATATTAACAGTCATGATTTGTGAGTCTTAACAAGCATTGACTTTAAAAGTGCTATGAGGACTTGGATAGAATAGATATTATTCATTTCACTCCCACCCTGCCCTCTGTGAATACTTAAGATACTTTCATGCATCTAAAATAGATAGCTCTGACTTATTTCTGTATTAGAAAGTTTCCCATATTTTTTGCCTTCCTTAGGTGACTATAACTTTCCAGTTGTCTCAAACAAGGATTTTTTTTTTTTTTGCCATGATATAGCTTCAATAAAAGCAGGAAAAGTCTTCTAGGTCTAATTTAAGAATAAGTATTTTACGTTTGTAGTTAGTGTTCCCTATAGTTTATTCAATAAAACAAGCCAAGCAACTATCTACTTAAAAAAGAAAAAGAAAAGAAGAGAAAACACATACAGACAAAAGACCATTTATTTGTACAAGTTCCTTCTATAAATTTTTTTCACATGGAGGCAAAAATAATAATAACAATTAAAAAGCTGGAATCTTTGTAATTATTAAAGTTGAATATGTATCTTGGGGGATAATATTAGGTGATGTGATTTATTATATTGGAAAATTACTGCAGCTTCAACTCTTTCCAATTAAATATTCTTTTAAATGTGACATTTTCCATAGCTGATTCACTCCACATGGAGTAAAGCATATTTCATCTGTTCTTTACTGTATTGTGAGAGCATGTAAGTGGACTTTTTCAATTCTGGATACAGAAAGGTATGCAGTGCCATGGTCCCCACACTGTTTTTCTGAGATTATTAAAACCACAATAATCATTGGGTTATAGCACAAGTCACTTAGCATAATAATAAATAGCTTTATTCTTTTATACTGATCACACTATCCATAAATTAATTTTAATAAACCATAGTTCTTATGTAGTAAATTGGCAACATTGGGGTTATGTAATGCCATATTAAAGGATTTGGTGAGCTCCTCAACTAAAGGAAATGTCTAAAATAAAGGAGAAAAGCATATCCTTCATCCAAGCAGAAAAGATGAGGCCGGTGGGGTGGTGAGCATCCTTTGCAAGTCTACATGACTGCGAGACTGCACATAGCCTTAGTGTGATGTGGGCTCCCAGAAATACTTGGTGATTACGGGACTGGCCTCTTAAAAATAAATACATACATAAATAAACAAACATATCTTATATAATAAAAGACTAATATGCAAATAGACTGAATGGCAGAACAACCGAACAACCAGTTGCTATGATGTGCACTGACCACCAGGGGGTGTGTACGGAACATGGCGGGCATCGGTCATGGCGGAATGGTAGAGTAGGTGAGCTGGGGTGCCAGACCAAGGCGGGGCACCGATCGCTGTCATCAGGGTGGGCCTCTGGTGGTTACTGAAAATCCTTTGCTCCCACACACCGTGGTCCCGCTGGGCGCTTGCACTTGCTGCCAGCGCCAGCTCAACTTATACCCACTGTGCATGCCTGGTGCTGGCCCCGATTGCGTGGCATCGTCAGCAGGTGCGAGTGGTGGCTTGCTGGGGTTCTTGTTCCAGCATTAAGAAGGGTTCAGCAATCTGGAGAAAGTCTGTGTGTAACTTAAGTAAAAGTCCAGAGATGAAAGATAATTTTAAAAGGCATTGGGGGTCAGAGGAGCCTAGCTAAAGGAGCTAAATTCTCTTTATCTCAGGACCCCTTGCTTTTTATTAACACAAATTGTCCTGGAGATATACACTTCAAAGGGTAGGGTTTCATACAGAATCCATGTCAGAATGGGGAATTGCCTTCGGCTGTTCAGGTGTTTGGCCAACAGGAGGCAATAACATGTAGATTGAGATGCCCTGAGCTGTCTGGCAGTAAACAATCATTTAATGCATTCTTTTCAGGTTTGGGGAAATGCCTTTAGCCATTCCCAACAGGGAATGTGACTCAGCCCTTGTTGAGTCCCCAAGTTCCATCAACCTTTTGATGAAACTCTTGTAATTATGACATGCTAGAATTGGCTTCCGGCAGTGGCTGCCAGCCTCGATCACCCCTGAGGGCTTCTCCACCTCCCCCTGCTCCTAAAGGGTGATCAGGACAGCAGCTGCTGCTCGCACCTGCTGATGTGATGGTCTCGCTCGCACCCGCTGCTGGTGCTGGCCCCAATCACTCCATGCCATCAGCAGGTGTGAGTGAGGCTGGCATCATCAGTGTATAAGAGTGGTGGCGGGAGTGGGGCTGCCAGCAGACAGGGGACTGGGGGCTGTGGCGTGAGGAGCCGGGCAGGGGTGCAGAGGATGGGCCAAGACCCACCCCTGTGCCCAACCTCAGCCTTGTGGCCCACAGTTCCTTTCAAGGTGCATGTATTTGTGCACTGGGCCCCTAGTATATATATATATATATAAATACATGAAAACTGAAACATCCATCTTCCTCTGGTGGAGACCTAGAAATACACTTTTTTTTTTATCTCATAACCACAAAACAGCTAGCGAATGTTTTTCAAATTCAGAAAAGTCCCCTCCCCCCAAATAAGGTATTCATAGAGTGTTGTTATCTATTGCTGTGCAACCATTCAACCCAAAATAATGGCTTAAAGCCAGGATGATTTATTACTTCTCAGAAGTCTGTGTGTTGAATGGCTGCTAGCTAGGTGGTTCCTCTGATGATCTCTCCTGAGGTAGCTCTTCACCTGTAGACATCTGTAGGCTTGGCAGGGCCTGCAAGATCTCAGACAGCCCTATTCAATATCCAGAACATTGCTGCTGGCGATTAGTTGGCCTTTTATTCTTTCCACACGGTCTCTCATCATTTAGACATCTGGTCTACCCACTGTGAAGGAAGCATGCTAGTAGGGCAAAGGAGGGAGCTGGAGAATCTCTTGAGGCATAGAATTTAGTTTACATACAATACCACCTGCCACATCCTATTAGTCCAAACAAGTTGCAAGTTGAGCCAGATTCAAGGGGTGGATAAGTAGATTCTATCTTTTTTATGAAAGAAGTTACACAATATTGTGGCAATGTGTTTTAATCCAATCCACAGTCACTCTATCTCTTTTTGTCAATCTCTTTTTTTTTTACTTCCATTTGCATATTAATACATAAAGAATGCAGAATTTAGTCTAATGCAGGGGTTAGCCAACTTTTTTATAAAAATGTTTAGATAGAAAATATTTCATATTTGAAAGAGACTGAAATTCTTTGTGACTTCATCTCTACTTTTGTAGTATGAAAGCATTCATTGTATTCCTTTCCATGAAGTCCTACCAACCCCATTTGGTAACTCAGAATATGACCTTTTTGGACATAGAGTAGTTACAGGTGCAATTAGTTAAAATGAGATCATACTGGAATAGGGTGGGTTCCTAATTCAATAAGACTGGTGTTCTTACCAGAAGACAGCCATGTACAGAGAGACATGAGAGAACACCAAGTAATGATAAAGGCAGCGTTTGAAGTTGTACAGTTGAAAACCAAGAAATGCCTGAGATTGCTAGGAAACCACCCAAAGGTAGGAAAAGTCAAGAAAAGATTCCTCTAGAGTTGTCAGAGGGAGCATGGCCTTGCTGACATCTTGATTCAGACTTCTAGCCTCCAAAATTGTAAGAAAATAAATGTCTGTTGTGTCTAGCAACCCCATTTATGGGACTTTGTTCTGGCAGTGCTAGGAAATGAATATACCTGGTCTTGTGTATAATGCTGCTGGACTGAAATTTTTATCTTTTTTTTTGTTTGTTTGCTTGCTTGCTTCTTTTCTCTATTTTATTTCCTGGTTGCTTATAAATCCTAGGCAATACCCACCCTTTTAAAAACAGAGTGAGTCAAAAGCTTTTAATTTCTTTCCATGACATAAAAATTGACAGTCTAGTACAGGCCTTTAATAGCTGATGGTATCCAATATGCTCAAATGCTTTCTATTAAGAGTTCATAAGTGGTGCTTAATAGGACATTTCGTCCTTCCCACCTAGCATTTGCATTTCAATAGAAAATTTTAATTTACTTATTTACTAATTTTTCTCAAATATTTAATGTTCAGCAGAAGTATTGTTTTTTTCTAATCCATAGCAAGATTTTTTATCACGTACCTCGACACATAAAAAATAAGCCTGGCAGGGGTGCAGCCGCTATGAGAAAAATGGAGCTTTACTTCTTATCTTTCTTCCTGTTGTGTTTTTTCACCTCATTAAGGACTAATTGAACAGAGTTAAAAAGAAAGAGTGAAAAGAAAAAAAATAAAATTAATAATTAACTAGATGTCTTCTATATCCATCCTTTTCTCTAATGAGAAATGCTAATTTCAATAATGTCTGCCCATGTGCCAGGAGGCAGAATTGGAGGAGGTTATCCAACAGTGGGCATGTTCCTGGCAGCAGCAGCACAGTGTGGTTGAAAACCTAGTTCCTTGTTTTAACTGCTGGCAGTATGTTCCATTGGAATGTGCTCCATTGCTAAGCATTTCTTTAAAATGCAGACGTGCTGTTTTTTAATCAAGGTCCTAGAGAATGCCATACAGAGCCTTAAGTATAAAGTATTTTAGAATAAATAAATATATTCTACCTAATTATATTAAGACAGGTTCAGCCAGGTAAGCTAATACTAATGATATCACATATTTTTTATCTACAAAAAAAAGAGATTCTGAAATACAAATGTATTTAATTATATAGTAGTCTTTAATTACTCTTTGCAAGAAGGTAAAAGATGCAGGTAATTTAAAAGCAGCCTGGCCTCAGCCAATTTGGCTCAGTGGATAGAGCATCAGCCTGCCGACTGAAGCGTCCCAGTCTGGTTTGATTCCGGTCGAGGGCACATCCTGGGTTGCGGGCTCCATCCCCAGTGTGGGGTGTGCAGGAGGCAGCCGATCAGTGATTCTCTCTCATCATTGGTGTTTCTATTTCTCTCTCTCTCCCCCTTCCTCTCTGAACTCAATAAAAATATATATATATGTAAAAAAAAAAGCAGCCTGATATTTTAAAAATCATTTTATGTTTGCTTTTAGATGGAGGTCATTCCTTTTTTCAGGGATCTTTACTTTCATTTAGTTATGAAATCAAACTGGTTATGGTTTCTTTTTCTCACTCATTCGTCTACCTTATTTATATCCCACTGCCTAGCCTTCCTTCTTCTCTAGTTTTGCACATTTATTTACCACTCCTTATTGAGCAGGAGTTGAGAGACCATGGAAAGCTTTGTTGATGTGAGATGCGTGCAGATATACCATACAAACATCTATTCATGTATTTTAAGGGATAGTAACTGACTGAAACCAACTCTGTTTTAAGCAGGATGATTGGGCAGAGAATAAGTGGAGAAGAAGGGCATAAATTAATTCCAATTTACCTGGTACAGTGAAAACAAAACAAGTCAAGTGGTCTATAGATTGGATTTTATTAACGTCATTCTATGAATGTCTACTAAAAGTGTAAAATAATGTTTTATATTTGTTTAGATTTATGAAAGTCATGAAAATTCCTCTCTATTATAATAGTTTGATTGCTTTTATTTCTGTTTTTTGAAGAAAATTAGAAAAAATCCACAATGTCTTGTACTAGCTGCTAGCTCATTGCCCTCAAGACTGCAGGCAGCCTTGGCTCTCCAGCGAGTAAGCCCACCATTCCTTCAGGACTAACTATCCCAAAATGATGTGTGCTAGGTAATTGGAATAACAAACCAACTGTGTATTTCATAACTCTCCCCAAATTTTATTCTGCCCATTCTGCCATATTCCCTTGAATTCCTCCAAGGCAAACATTTATTTCTGTTCTAGCACCAGCAATATCTGAGTGAGAGATGCCTGCTCCAAATCCAGTGGACTTTGACAATCAGTACTGGACATATGCATTTCTTGAAATCCAGGACATGGGACCACAAAGACCTGGGTCTTTCCTATTTTGATTATTGTAGCATAGTATTGTTATTAAAGATTGAAGCTCTACATCCATTTTCAACTATAATGTAAATATTTATGATCACTTGTTTATAAAATATTGACAATGTATGTTATTATCATTCACAAATTTTATATCATTCTCTATTGTTTAATGCTAAATGAAATGGAAGTATTATGTTTGCATTGTTAAATCATAGCAAAACATTTGTACACAGTCCTAAACCCATTTTACTTGTATAACTTTACTTAGTATGAACACAATATGCAATATTTATTTTTTAGATTTGTAAATAGCATTCTCTGAAACACACAAAAATTAAATTTAATTGAAATTGACTTTTTATTCTTTCCTAAAAATAACATCTGTCCTCACATGTGTGCTATGTGATATTGACTTGGCTTTAACTCCTGTAGAAATTGACTTTTTATTCTTTCCTAAAAATAACATCTGTCCTCACATGTGTGCTATGTAATATTGACTTGGCTTTAACTCCTGTAGACCTGGTGAATGAATGGTATCCACAATGTCCTGTCCTCAATATCCCTGCTCATCTCCTGTAGATTTGTGCCTATGGCTTCTTTAATGGAGTAAATTTATGTCATGCTCTGCAGTCTTCTACTTTTCTAAGCGTTATTGTAGACACAGCTCCAATTTTGTCATTTGTGCCTCCAGCAATGTTTCAGGCTCTATTTGCTATAAGACCCACTTGATTTTCTTTCTGGTGATTCAGGGTACCTGTAGAGATCTCCTCCAATACCGTATCTCAAATGAATGAATTAGGTTCTTATCAACCCTTTTCACTGTCCAACTTTTGCTTCAGTACATAGTAATTTTGATTACAAAAATGTGGATGTATTAGCCTTGGCCTCAAATGAAACATCTCTGCTTTTGGTGATCTTTCCTAAGTCTTTAATTGCTGCTATTACAAACCCCAGCCTTCTCTTGATATCTTGGTTTCAGTACCATTTTGAATTTATAAATGAACCAAGGTGTGCAAAATCTTTAACAATGTTAATGAGTTTAGTGTCTATGTTAAAGTTGTGTATTTATTCTGTAAGCATCTTTTTCTTTTTTTTTTTATGTTCCGATGTAGTCCTGCTTTGGCACTTCCTTCACTTTCATCAGAAGTGATTTCAAAGCATTGTTATTTCTGTTAGTAAGATGATGTCATCTGCAAATCTTAATTATTGACATTTTTCACAAATTTCTACTCCTCTTTCCTCTGAGTTTAACCCAGTTTTTCATATGATTCATTTCATTTCTGCAAGTAATATGGCTCTTTGATGCTATAAATGCATGAAATAGATTAAAGAAAACTAATTGAATTTTTAAAAACCACTTGGAAGACTCAGCTCAGGTGTTTTTTAAATCATATTACTAGGTAATGTTTGAGCTAGAAACGGAATCAGGATGAGACACAGTAATAAAAACCTTAGAGATATAAAGGATACATACTATTTTAAAGGAAGTAAGAAAAATACTTCAAAACACAGTTAATTAGAATGTATACAAATCTTATCAAAGTAATACTAAAAGCTTTCAAAGTAAAAATATTCACCCCTGGAACTCTAGAAATGGAGCACAAAGAAATGAATGTTTTACATGTATTATTGTAATGCTATCCTTTGCAGTTTGTACTGGCAATTATTCTTTTATTTCTCAAAGACCCCTTACTGACTTCCTTTCTACAAATATGAAAACTTGATATCTTTAACAACTATCTTATTAAAAATAACCACCAAAGCTGATTTTTTTTAAAACAACAAAACAATTCTAAATCCTCAAAAATGAGTCCTCTGGAGCTATAAAATGAAAAAGAAACAAGATGGAACCATATATGGCTTTGTGTTTATTGGCCTCTAAAATTGGATGACCTTGAAACTCAGTTTCAGTGGATAAGCAAGGTTGTAAAGATCATAAGGAAATTGTTACACTGAAAGGTCCTGATTTGTCATTTTAGCCATTGTTTCTTCCAGATTCATTTTCTACAATAGCCAATTCTTCCAGGCTGCAGTGCTCTGTACCCTCTGTCTTCTCTAGCATTTTCTCAACATACTTTAAGTAGCCATAAAAAAAATGCATGCATGCATTCTTATAGATGAACTAGAAGCCTGGTGCACGAATTTGTGCGTGGGTGGGGACCCTCGGCCCAGTTGGCTGGCCGGGGGGAGGGACCATGGGAGGTTGGCTGGCCACAGGAGGTTGGCTGTGGGAGTGCACTGACCACTGGAGCAGCTCCTGCATTGAGCGTCTGGCCCCTGGTGGTCAGTGCGTATCATAGCAATCGGTCAATTGGTCATTCGGTCACTTAGGCTTTTAAATATAGAGATATTATATGATTATATATTACAAATTACATAACACATAATATTTTACATATGTATATATACACATAACACATAATATATTAAATACATACATATATAGGTATATGTGCATATAAGTATTTATATGTTGCATGTTCTGTGTTCTATATTGTGTATATTTATTATGTATCATATGTTATATATTTTTTCTAGACATTTTTTAGATAAATAAGGTTTTAATAAGAGCTTTCATGCCATGCCATGGTGGTACAGTTGGTTGGAGATTGGTCCAGTGCATCTAAAAGTTGCAGTTTCAATTCCTGGTCAGGGCACATACTTACTTTGTAAGTTAGGTCTCTGGTTGGGGGGCATAATGGATGCAACCAATTGATGTTTCTCACATCAATGTCTCTCACTCTATTTCTCTCTCTCTCTCCCTTCCTTTCTCTCTAAAAAAAAAATCCATGAGAAACATACACTTGGGTAAGGATTTAAAAAGTAGATAAAAGAACTGTAATATGACATAAATAAGGTATGTACACAAATCCAATGAGCTGGTATCTCACCTCAATTATTAAAGTGGTTATCAACTTATGATTATCACCTCTCTCATTCTTTGTCCTTTACCTTTCATAAAATATTTGTGATTGCTTATAATATTATGTACAAAACTGATGGGTAAGCTAAATAAAAAGGGATCTGAGTAAGGGATGGAGCATAGGAAAGCCAATGGAAAACTGAATGTGCAGAAATGTTTGCATGATGTTTAATACATTTTCTGGAATTTGACCATAAGTTTGTACTTTGGCTTACATGTTGCAAAGGCCAACAGGGAAATGCAACCAATATTCATAAAATAGAAACAACCTTATTCTGGGGAAGCATAACTTGTTCCAATTTTTTAAATAGAGAAAAAATAATATGCTCAGAACATATTATAGTCAGAACACTAATGTGATAGATAATCAAATATTTTGTGCTTTTCTATAGAGGAAAGGGCATAAGGGTGATTCTCAGGTTCATGAATATTCCTAACAGACAGATTTCAGTGCCTATGGTTGTGATACAGAAACAGGGGGTGGTTTACTTTCTCTGGGCATTGTGTAGGGCATTGGTTATACACTGGGTAATTAAACACAGGAGAATATTATTTTTATATAGAGAATTAAATAATCTAAATTTAGATAAATGTTAACTTTTATTAATATATAGGATAAGAATTATCAGCAACATCCTCAGGTTAGCATATTCCATATGGTCACATATGATGATATTCTGAGGGAATTGTATATGGTCCCTACTTTGACAGAGCTGACATAGTGCATTTAAACATTAGCCACTTTCACCAAACAATGAAATGGCACATCTTTACAGGTGTGATGGCTGTTTACATAAACTTATAGATTATATTATATAACTATAACTTAAATGTCTAGATTAAATCTCACTGCCTTTTAGATTGCACCCATCTTGAACATTACAAATGATTATGGAACGTATCTTACTAATCTGGGGGAAAATATTAAATATTTACATTTAGATTGTAAAACCCCTATTTTCATAAAATATGTATCACTAGAGGCCTGGTGCATGAAAATTCATGCACTGGAGGGGGGGGTCCCTCAGCCTGGCCTGCCCCCTCTCACAGTCTGGGAGCCCTTAGGGGCAGGAGGTGACCCGGGGATCAGGGGAAGGCTATGCCCCATCACACCTCTGCTGCTGCCACTGCCGCAGCACAAGCCTTGGCCGGCCCTGATTACCTGAGCCTCGGCCTGCCCTGGGCAGCTGGGCAGCTACCATCTGAGGCTTGCTTGCACCTCGCACCAGCCCTGGGCAGCTGGGGGGGCGGGGGTGAGGGGACTGGGGGAATCCGGAGGCAGGCGCCCTGGCGGGGCTGAGGGGACTGGGCATCACCATCTTGTGGCTGTGGGCGCCGCCATCTTTGAGGGCGTGGCAGTCAATTAGCATATTCCCTCCTTATTGAATGTGGGCGCCGCTATCTTTGAGACAGCCTGAGGGTCAATTAGCACATTCCCTCTTTATTAGATAGGATTATTTATCAGACTTAATGAGTAAATAATATGCCAGCTTGCTGGAAGACTACTATAAGGTGCCAACGAATACCTACCTCATTAACCCCTCACCCAAAATGTTCTACAAATACCTTGGATGCTTGATGAAAAAGCTCTCTGTGTTTTCATGCTTTGATCTCACTCACTATTCCACATTTCCTTCCACTTCCATCACAGTTTTCCTAAAGTGAGGTTCCACCTTGGATGACAGCCTTTGTTATATGCAGTGTGTCAAACTACTGGCTTCTGTGCATGTCAACACTTCCATGATCTGAACCAACAACATTGCCTATCACTGAAAATGGTAATATTAGAAGGTTTCCAAAATAGTGGAAAGTTTACAACATATAAAGATAGACTTAGTATGAAACAGTATTTTCTACATGAATCTTTTTACAGACTGAAGGAAACAACAGATAATCTTTTCAGGTAAATTAATTTACAACTTTCTATAATATACTGATATGATAGACTGCCGTTGTTTTGACAGTTGTATAGTAAGTTTAAATAATTGAAAACTATCTTATTTATAATCTTATTGATATAGTACATAATAGGGACTTACAAAATCTTTGTTGAATGAGTACATTAATTACTTAGTATTATGTAGTAATGCCTTCTACTGTCAATATTCCTTGAATTTGTTAATTCCAAGTGTTTAATACAATAGTACAGATATTTTTATAATACAATGATAATGGTAACTTGAACTTGCAGAAAATCAAAATTAATTTTTTCCTTCTTATAAACTGTTGTCATATTTTCTGTTTAGATCCCAATGTACTTTTCAAACAAATAATAATAATAGTAGTCATTATATATTTAATGTTATAAAATTTTGCTGATTCACAATTTTATAACATTATCAAAAATATAAACTATCTTTCACAGCTGTGTTATATCTGAAATACCGACTATCAAGTTATTATCCCAGTTGAAAATAAGTGTTGAACAATATAGAATTGAGAGAAGTTTCCATGCTGTGCAGTAAATGTTTTTCCAGTTGGCCATCTTTCCATTATTTAGTACTACTTGAATATAGCCATTAGGCAATTACAAATTTACCTACAGGCATATTTATTCTTATTATTCATGAGCATTTCATATTTATTCTTATTATTCATGAGCATTTCATATTTATTCTTATTATTCATGAGCATTTCAGGAGGTGATTTAACTATAAATGTAGATTTCAGATTCAGAAGTTTAAAGACTAGTTACCAAATTTAAGTAGGAGAATCCAGCCTGATTAGATTGTTAAAATTTTAGACAAATAACTAGAAAAACGACTGATGATGATGGTTTGAAGAGCATCATCTGTATAATCACATCAAATCAGTAACTGTGTATAGAATAGTGTTTATTTAAAGCATTAATCACCTTCAACCTAAAATCTCCATAGTATAATAAATATTTTCTTCTTATATCTGCAGAGCACCTCCTGTACATATTTTATTAAACAATCATTTTTTTCTCATTAATCCCCATCTATATTATTGAATAAAATATTTTAAATAAAAAGAACCTGTCTTTGATCAATGCACAGAACTATACTTTTTTTACACATTTAAAAAGTGTGGTCTGAATAATCCTTGTGATCTTGTCATATAAAAATTTATTTCTCCATTTGAGAGCTCCAACAACTGAAATGTGTGTATATTTGATCTCTCTCTAATTCTCTAATTTTTCCCTCTTCTTTTTCCTTTGTGTAGTGTAGTCAAAATTGCTGCTTCTTCTTCTACTTTCCTCTTTTTTTTTTTTTTAAGTTTTCCAACCCATTGACCTCATACTCTTCTGCAACCTTATGCTTGGAATCATG
The DNA here is from genome assembly GCF_027574615.1 of Eptesicus fuscus. Lineage (NCBI taxonomy): Eukaryota > Metazoa > Chordata > Mammalia > Chiroptera > Vespertilionidae > Eptesicus > Eptesicus fuscus. The sequence goes on from NC_072475.1 coordinate 35,755,194, forward strand.
GTGTGTGTTTTTTATGCCTCTCTTTCTATAGTCAAGAGCAAATGGCTGACTTTTTCCAGAGGATCTCTGGAAGAAGCATTCTATTATGAAATTTAGCAAGTTCAATTAATCTTTATTATATTATCAAATATATTTTCTAGGGTAGTTAATTACATCTTTCATTTGGTTACAAAACCAACAAACCAATCTGCAAGCCCATAGCCTATGCCAGAGGGGAAGATACGGATTGAATCTCTTTGCCTATTTGAATGGTCTGTTTTCAAAGTTGATATTTTAGACATCCATAAAATTACTGTCCTCCCATCCCCACCCCCATTTTAGATCTTAATACAATTTTGGTTTCAGTCTTTAAAAGTGCATTGTTCATAAAATATCATGTGTTGAACAAATTGTTATATTATACTGTTGTGAGTAAATAAAGCTTTAAATGTTTTAGCTTTGGCATCCTTGAAACAATTTAAATAGTAGAGGATAAATCCAATCAAGTTGTTATCTTTTTAAAGTTCAGGAGCTCTTAGGGCTGACATTTATTTACACATCAGTTCATTGGTAATATGTTTTCTTTGCTACATGCATATAAAACATTAGAAAAATGCCAGTAAAACTGAGGATGCATGTAACTAACTAAAATAGTAAAAGTAACAGACAAATACATATCTTAGGTTGCAGTGATGAAGAGGGAAAATGGTAATCAAGATAGATTAATGGGATGAATGAAAATTATCTTATGGAAAAGAATGAATTTTCATTTCCAGCAAGTGAGGAGAATATGCCTACTGAGAACATAAATAAGAAAAATCACACACAAAAATTGCATGTGAGAGGAATATTTGTTTTTACCAGATAATGAACTAGATCTTAGTGATGTGAATAATAATAATTCTATTGCTGATGAAAAGAAAACAAAAGATGAGTTGAAAATAGGCCCATCAAATGGCTTCTATGTGAAAGCAGGAATCCATAAATTCTTAAGGAGAACAATAGGAAAATCTAAGGATAAAAGAAATAAGTTGAACTAATAACAATTTTTTGAGAGAAAAATTGATATTTTTAATGCTTTATGGTTATTGGCATCAGATATAAAACTGGTATGACTAAGGAATTAATGTAGTTTGGTTCAAATCTATAATACCAATATCAAATGCATACTACTATAATAAATTAGAGGCCCGATGCACAAAGATTTGTGCAAGAATGGGCCTTCCTTACTCTGGCTGCCAGCACCACCTTCGCTCCTGCCAGTGCTGCCTTTCTGCCTTCCCACGCTGCCCAGAGGCCCGGAGCAGCTGGTGCAGTGCAGAACAACTGTGTCGTCGCCATGGTGACGGTGCAAGCATCCCACCCCGCCCCCAGCAGCTCAGCGACTGCGTATGCAAGTTAACCCACCATCTTTGTTGGGTTAATTTGCATACTCACTCCTGATTGGCTGGTGGGTGTTGTGAAGGTACAGTCAATTTGTATCTTACTCTTTTATTAGTGTAGATTATGAGAGTTTCAAAAAAGCTTGCTAAATGAACCAATTACCAATATTTCATCTTTTAATGCATCTACTAAACTTTTGCAAAATTTATTGGATATATTTACTTAAACAGAATTGTTAAATCTAAGACAGTATTCTAAGTTAGGGTACTTTTAAAAGTAAAATTGTGCTATTTAAAAAATATATAAATTCCAAAAATGCAATTTATGCATAAATATGAATAAACATAAATGCCAAATGTGTGCAGAGATAGAAAAGAGAGACTAATTTTTCTTCTGTCCTTGAGGAAGATGGGAGAAATGATTTCTACTCATATGCACTGAAATCACATGTTGTTGCTATTTGACTCTGTTTTTAAAAAACAGCTAGTGAGAAAATAAACCAAGCATTTTCTTAAATTTTAAGAAGGTGGACATCAGAAAGTATAACAGAAAGATAGCAAAGATTTCAAGGCTGCTGTTATATTCAAAATGTTGAAGAGTATGGAAAGATCAAAACTAGTCTTGCAAGGCTTAATTTTGAAAAGTTCTGGAATAGCTTCCAGTTCCAATTTAACTGTTAGCCTATATTTAGCATCAAGCAAAAGCTGAAAGACCATTTTCTAAGATTTTGAGGAGACATGGGTATTTGGTGTCTCACTCAGGAAGTATGACCAAGTCATCTGGTCTGTTTCTTTACTCAGAATAAATTCCAAAGGTAATGCAGAAAGTTCCCTCTTGAAGCAGAGTTTTCAGTCAGACCTTCCAAAAGGAAGAGGTGGTGCTAGAAAAAGCAAACCAACAAAAACATTTACCCACAACTCAGGAGAGAAAATACACTGCAGCCCTCAACAACAATTAGTTCAGACCTTTCTTTTTTTTAAAATAAATGTGCAAAGAAAGATTTGCTGTTTGAAAAAAAAAACACAGCGCAAATGAGAGTTACTGTAATGACCAAAGAAACAGACACAGGAAAGAACAACAACAAAAAAGATAGAAGAAAATTTAAAATAAGATATTTAAATGCATGCTGTCAGCAAGATAATCCTTTTAAAAAATGAAAACATTGATTAATTAAAAATCAAAAATAAGTTCTGAAAATAAAATTGACAGTTTCCAGATTATAAATTAATAAGAAAAGAAATTGAAAATATGAGAAGTGTAAGTTTAGAGGCATAGAAGATAAGTTCAGAAGGTCTAACATCTTTGAAAAGAATATAAAACAAAGACCATAGAGATAATAGAGGTTTGGCAAAAATCAAAGATTTACCATAAGAAAAATTTCTGACAGCTATGCCTTAAGACTAGTATTCAAATTACGTGGGCCCTCAAATTCTAAGCAAGATTTATTTATGCACTTATTCAACAAAATTTATATTATGTCAACTATGTCAAGTTTTTATAGGATCTGAGGATATTATCCAAACACAAAATAGACCCTAACCTAAGGAAAGTCCTTCTGAAATTTCAGACAACAAGGAAAAAGAGCTTGTTAAAAGGTCTGGTGGGGAAAAGTAGGCATCTATCTACAAAGATACAAGCATCCATAGTGGCATAAGAATCCTCATCAGCACAGTGGGTGTCAGAAAAAAATAAAGCAGTGAAGATTTTAGAGTTCTGAGGTCACAAGGAGAGCTGGGAGTCCGGAGACAGAGATGCCAGAAGTCGTAGCTGACAGTAAGAGCTCATGTTTCATATCTGGGAATACAACTGAAATAGATAGAAGCCAAACCTTTGTCACACTGATTTGGTGAATTCTTCCAGGTTGTGTAGGAGCTTTGTCTGAGCTAAGTGCATGAATGTTCTCACTGTGCTTTCCTTCAAAAGGGGCTAACAATCAAGACTTCAAAAACCTATGAAAGTCTTTCTTCAATATATGAGAAGCAAAAAGAATATTTAGCAAATATGCTGAGTCTGCCATGATTTGACCTCTGTTTATAATTCCAAACTGTTATGTTTTTAATACAATATTCAGTTTCCAAAGTGTCACCCACTCTCACTCCTCCATCTCCTCTGCCCTTTGACTACTTCTCATAGTTTAACATTCATTTAAAATCTCATCTACCCTGAGAAGGCTTCTGTAATCATGCTGGTTTAAGTTAGATGTTCTTCCCCTACTTCCATAGCCCCTGATATCATATATATTTATATCCAAGGGCAGGAAACTGTTTTCGGTCATCTGAGGGCACTATGTGCCTTCTACATTTCTGCAATTATGTTAATTAGCAAATTCATTGGATTTAGAAGGTTCTAAATAAGGGCTTAGTGAGTAAATGCATAAGGAAAGGGCTGGACTAGTATTTGGTAGTGATGGATTCTTTTTTTGTTTGTTTTGTTAATCCTCACCGGATGATATTTTTCCATTGATTTTTAGACAGAGTTGAAGGTAGAGGGAGAGACAGAAACAAACAACAATGTGAGAGACACATTGATTGCTTGCCTCTTGCTCTTGCCTTCAGAGGCCAGGGATCCAGCCTTCAATCAAGGTATGTGCCTTTGAACGGAATTTGAACCTGAGACCCTTCAGTCCTCCTTTAATTCTCTATCCACTGATACAAACCAACTAGGGCACATCAAATTCTTGAGTCTAGTTTGTATCCAGTTCATATTTCTTCATATTCTACAATGCTTAAAAGGAGTTTTAAACTGGGGTGGGAAGATATTTTTAAAAAAGGAAAAAAAATAAAAATAGTTATTGAGCCCACATGACATAACTTTAACATAAAAGTGTAAGACAAGTAACAGATACTCTTCTTTGGGTTCTGATACGAACATTCTGGTTTGCTACAACCTGGAATTATTGAGGACACTTAGTTGGTGTTCTGTTCTGTTTGATTTGGATTCTCCTTCTTTCATGTTTGATTGATCCTTTACTATGTGAAGTGCATTTTTCTGTTCCATAAGATCAGCAGTGGTAGTTTCCAGGCTCTTATTTTTATGCATACTACTCTCCCCCTTTAACAACCTAATTGCTTGAAGTTTGCTTTAATTACTTGCCTAAAATTAATTGATTTCTACAAAGGTTAGCATCTTCCAATAATGCAAATTTCTAACTGAGAATCTAGGCTTAATTGCAGCAATTTGCATCTCTGTGTTTCCAGGACAGGTGAGCCATTTGGCCCAGGTCTCACATTCACTAGGCCTCCAAATTAAACATTCAGTTTTATCTTTAATACAAACCTAATTATCCAGTGGATAACAAAATTCCATTACTCTTTGTCTTGCGTGGTGACATTAAATGTAAACACTTAACATAGTTCATGCATTTTATATTTTTGTTTTGTTATTTCTTTATTTTTTAAGCTACCAGAAAATTTTAGGAATTGAGCAGGTACAGTCCTATATTTGTGCTTTTTATCCAAAGCTATGAAACTAGACCACCAACTTACACCATACGCAAAAATAAACTCAAAATGGATAAAGGACTTAAACATGAGACAGGAAACCATAAAAATATTAGAGGAATCCACAGGCAGCAGAATCTCAGACATATGCCGAAGCAATTTCTTCACTGATACAGCTCCTAGGGCAATGGAAACTAAAAAGAAAATAAACAAATGGAACTACATCAAAATAAAAAGCTTCTGTAGAGCAAAAGAAACCATCAACAAAACAACAACAAAGCCCACTGCATGGGAGAACATATTTGCCAATTTTATCACTGATAAGTGTTTAATCTCCAACATTTACAGGAAACTCATACAACTTAACAAAAGGAAGATAATCAACCCAATCAAAAAATGGGCAATGGACCTAAATAGATACTTTTTGAAAGAGGACTTACAGAAGGTCAAGAGACATTTGAAAACATGCTCAAAGTCACTAATCACCCCAGAGATGCAAATCAAAATGACAATATGGTACTAACTATCTCACACCCCTCAGAATGACTATCATCAACAAATCAACAAATGACAAGTGCTGGCAAGGATGCTGAGAAAAAGTAACCCTCATGCACTGCTGGTGGGAATGCAGACTAGTGCAGCCACTGTGGAGAATATTATAGAGTTTCCTCAAAAACTAAAAATTAAACTCCCATTTGACCCAGTGATCCCACTTCTAGGAATATATCCCAAGAAACTAGAAACACCAATCAGAAAGGATATATGAACCCCTATGTTCATAGCAGCACAGTTTACAATAGCTAAGATTTGGAAACAACCTAAATGCCCATCAGCAGATGAGTGGATTAAAAAACTGTGGTACATCTACACAATGGAATACTATGCTGCTGTAAAAAAGAAGAAATTCTTACCATTTGCAACAGCATGGATAGAACTGGAGAGCATTATGCTAAGCAAAATAAGTCAGTCAGAGAAAAATAAATATCACATGATCTCATTTATGGAATATAATGAACAACATAAACTGATGAACAAAAACAGACCCAGAGACAGAGAAGCATGGATCAGACCATCAAACCTCAGAAGAAATGTAGGGGAGGGTGGGAGTAAGGGGGAGAGATCAACCAAAGGACTTGCATGCATGCATATAAGCCTAACCAATGGACACAGACACCAGGGGGGTGAGCGCATGAGTTGGGGGCTGGCGGGGGACAATGGGGGATAAGGACACATATGTATTACTTTAATCAATAAAGAAAAAATAAGAAAAAAAGAAAAGAAGAAGAAAGTCATATTTCACTTATTTGATTGGAAAAGATGAGTTCCTATTTGGATTTGACTTGAAAAGGCTTTTCTGTTGGATAATGTTGCTACATTCTCTGTATATTTTCCTAAAACCATCCCATTTAAGGAGTAATGAGGGTACTCTCATTGCTTGATGAATTTATACTCACAAAATGTGGGCATCAAAAAAAGAATTATTCGTAGCCCTTTTTGCTTTTTCTTGTCTGTTATAAAAAATAAACTGTATGTTGAAAAATAGTAGATAAATATTGAAAAAGAATTAATGAAGCCAAGCATAGAGATAATTTTATTGTTCCATTTGGAGTTTTATATATATATATACTAGAGTCCTGGTGCATGAAATTGTGCATGGGGGTGTGTGTCCCTCAGCCCAGCCTGCACACTCTCCAAACTGGGATCCCTCTCACAATCCAGGACTGTTGGCTCCCAACTGCTCGCCTGCCTGCCTTCCTGATTGCCCCTAACCGCTTCTGCCTGCCAGCCTGATCACCCCCTAAACACTCCTCTGCCAGCCTAATTGCCCCTAACTGCCCTCCCCTGCAGGCCTGGTTACCCCTAACTGCCCTCCCCAGCAGGCCTGGTCCCCACCAACTGCCCTCCCCAGCAGGCCTGGTCCCCCCCAACTGCTCTCCCCTGCAGGCCTGGGTCCCCCCCAACTTCCCTCCTCTGCCAGCCTGGTCACCCCTTACTGCCCTCCCCTGCAGGCTTGATCGCCCCCATCTACCCTCCCTTGCAGGTCTGGTCCCTCCCAACTGCCCTCCCCTGCTGGCCTGATTGCCCACAACTGCCCTCCCTTGCAGGCCTGGTCCCTCCCAACTGCCCTCCCCTGCTGGCCATCTTGTGGCAGCCATCTTGTGTCCACATGGGGGCAGCCACCTTTGACCACATGGGGGCAGCCATCTTGTGTGTTAGAGTGATGGTCAATTTTCATATTACTTTTTTATTAGATAGGAATAATATCTAATATATATTATATATACAATATAATTTATATAATATGTAATTTAATATATACAATTCTAAAAATGAAGTAAATGAAAAAAAAAACACAAAAAACCTCACATCTATACCCCCAATTCCAATCCAACACTACTGGATTCATTCTAGTATTTCCCTTTCCATAGTGTATCTTCTGTGTTCCATCCCCTGTATAACCAAGGTCTTGATCACAGGTCTTTCTCCTCAGTTTTGCCACCATTCTGGCCAAGTTATTGCCAACCTCCAATCCCCCTTTGCTTGAGAATGCTTGATTATTGTCTTCTAATCAAAGGAACTTAGATGGGTGTGAACTTTTTGGTTTTGGGGGGAAGTTTTTTGCTTAAAATATGAGGTGGACAACAGGGTGGTAAAGATGTGGGGGTTAGGGACTGGAAATGGAAGGGATGATGGGAGACATCTGTAATACTGTCAACAACAACAAAAAACTTGCCCAACCAGCATGGCTCAGTGGTTGAGCACCGAATCAGTTAGGGCATATACCCAAGTTCCTTAGATATTGTGAGTGAGTTCAACACAGATTGGTGTTGCAATGGATGCTCTAGTTTATACATTGGCTGGTTAATGGTAGTGTGGAGTAGATTGCTTTTAAAGGTTATTCTGATACAAAAAAATTATGACAACTTATTGAATTCTCCAGTTTATCAACAGGGCAGATGAGTTTGAGGGCAGGACAAGCAAAGTTCCTGATGCTGTATGTATATACAAGCTAAATCTCCTGTGAGAGATTTTTCTTACAATTCAGATTATAGAAAAATAATTCTGAAAAACAAAATTATTTTGAAGAAGCAATTGGTCAGCTGATGTATTTATCGAAATTCAGGTTAAGTAGTTTAAGAGTGATAGAAATTAGTGAAAGGGATGATTTAGTGAAGATGACACTAGTAACCTATCGCTACATAAAAAAGTTACTGTATTTTCCAGCGTATAAGACAACTGAGTGTATAGAAGATTTTCCTGGGTTAAAAAGTCATCTTATATGCCGGAAAATACAGTACTAATGAATTTAGCATTTTAAGGCAATTAATATTTATTATCTCACAGTTTGTGTGGTTAAAGATTTTGTACATAGCTTAGTTGGTTCTTAGTGAGAGTTCTCTCATGAAGTTGCAGTCAAGATGTCAGATGGGCTATCGTCATCTGCAGGCTTGACTGGGGCTGGACCATCCATCCACTTCCAGAATAGCCTACTCATGTTTGTTATCAAGAGGCCTCATGGCCTTGCAGGCTGAAACAGCAGGTGTTAGTTCTTTACATGGCCTGATTGAGTATCCTTATGACATGGCACTTAGATTCTCATAGAAAACTCAATCTGAGAGAGAGCCAAGAGGAAGCCATAATGTTGTTTATGACTTAGTCTCAGAAGTTACACATAGTCATTTCTGCCATATTAGATTTATTAGAATTGAGTTACTAAGTCTAACTCATTTTCAAAGGAGGGGTGGAGATATTTCTTACTACTATTGATAAAAGATGGTCTATATCTATTTGCAGCTCCCATGATACTACCATACTTCAATAGCAGAAATGTAGCCTACAATTGTCTACAAGTTTTTAAATCATCCAATTCTTGATTACTTTAAAATTTGAGAAGTGTGTATTTCTTCAAAGATAGTAATATTATTTTAATATTCCCTAAATTAAAGTCACATAAAATGTGATGAAATGTACCCATTATCAGAATAAAATGTATAACAACTATTTTGAGGCAAAAGATGCTGTTTACTCAGTGAAACCTCTGGAGGGCCTATCTAAAGAAGAATTTTATTAATTTACCTAACATTTCCAATCCCCAATTCCTGAGTTTCAAAGGTAGGAAATTCTTTTAGATAACTAGCCTAGCTTTACCAGTACCCTTAAAATTAATCCCATGACAAAGACTCTAAACTAGCCATTCAGGCTAATGCATTACCCTAACAGATTGATGGAAGAGGCTTAGTTTTCTAGAGCTCAAGCTACTAAGTTTTGTGTGCCACACTGGGAACAGAGAAAAGCAAACTAAAATAATTGAGAATTTAATCTAAAATTTGGGGAACCCTTGAATTTAGGCATTGACACTGATCAAGGGCTCATTGTAGATTATAAAAATGCTCATGGAACCAGGCAGTTTAAAGTTTTCATCGTCTCACCATGTGATCACAAGAGACAATATAAGTAGTGGACTCTCTGGCTGGCTTTTAGAAGCAGGATTCTGCCTTCACCTTTGAATGCTTAAACCCCAGATTCTTAAACAATGATGTGGGACAAATGGCTGAAGAGAGATGCTGGCCATCTATAACTAATGCCAGTGGATTCTCAAACATCAAAAATATAAGAAATGTGAGCATATTTATAAATAAATTGATAAAGTGTATAGTTATATATAGTATTACATTTTACTAGCTTGTCAGGTAATATGGCATGTCAGGAAATTAAAATCTACAAAAAAAGTGTAAGGGAAATGTTTGTTTGTTTTTTGTGGACACAAGGGACTGTTTTCTTGTGTTAATTGTGTATTGTCCTTATCTGTGTTCTAGATGAGGAAGAGATTTTACATTTGTTTCCTTCTTTATATTTAAAGGACTGCATGAGGCCTGTCATGAAGAACTCGAGGGTAGTCAGTTTTAATGTAATATTCAAGCATAATGAGAAAGGGAGAACTTACAATTAAGAAAACCACTTCAAGTCACCATGGAGCCTATTCCTAATGACTATATAACTGGTGCAACCTCTGAATTTCCTATTCAGTTTTTCAGGCTATTGCAGGAGGTCTGCAGCATTAGGCTAACCTATACTAGAGTGATATTGCTGAATCAGTTATACTGTTTAATAGTACATCTAGCAAATTTAACTGCTGTGAGAACACTTTAGTTCCTAAGGAAAAAAACATAAATATTCATCCTAGAGTTGAGTCTTTGCATACAAACTAAATTAGAAGATTTAGATCATTACCTGATCTTTCAGACCAGAGACAAAATAAAATAGATTTTTCACCTGAGATATTTAAATACTATAAACCAAGGGAAATATTTTCTCTGGAATTATCCTGGTATTGTCTTCCATCCTCTATTTCAAGTTCAGATCAATTTAACAAATATCTGTCTTGTAAACACAGCAGTTAACTAAATATTTTTGAGATGTGGAGATAAATGAGATTCTACCCTTGCCCAGGAAAATATTGGAACAAGGATGGAGTGGAAATTTTGGGGGCACATACTATATATCTTTAACTGCATCAGCTACCTTTTTATCATCTTAAACCAAATTTTATCACATCCTAAAAGTCTTTTAGTATTATTTTTCCTATTATTTAGTGAATAAATCTGAGAACCAGAGAATCTATGTAACTGAGCTAAGAAACTTCCATATCTTATAACTGACTAAGCTTAAATTAAAATTCACATCACCCAGATTCCAGAACTGGCATTGGAGAGTTAATATGCGTTGGTGGACAAGTTGAATTGAATGTGGATGCTTCTTTAAGAGTGAACAACCATTGGATAGATTTCAAATAGAATTCATCATGCCAGCTCTCCAAATTATAAAACTTATAAACAATGTGGGTAGTATACAATTATTTTATGATCATATTGTTATTTATATTTCAATAATACATTTCTTATACAAGTAAAGTACAATCCCAGAGTTACATGTAATTCCCTGACCATGGTACACATTTTGTCTGCATTCCCATTTCATTTACATGCCATATGGACACTAAACCCTGTACAAATGAAATCTGTTTTTTCAGTTAAATAAATTCTAGAGAATTTACTAAATGTGCCAAATGACAAATTCTGGAAACTCCCATCTGAGTTATGTACAAAAATGTTTTGCCTAACTAATGAATACATATGAAGGAGTAGTCCAAATGGATCTAGCCACATCTTATCCTCTGCCACGCGTAACTGTCTACAGCTGTTATGCTAGCAGTTTTAGATCAATTAATTACAGTTATAGAAGCCAAATGCAAACAACAATCTGACTTTGAGCATGTTAAGTTTAATTCTGATTAGATTGAATCATAAAATTAAGGCATTAGAAAGAATCACTGCTATAAATGAATGACAGCATACATAAGGCAAGCCTTCTAATTTTGATTCATAATGGTCTTACTCCAAGTATGGATAATTTACCATAGTTACCAATAAAATTATTCATGCAATACACACATAAAAGAATGACTCTACTTGTAATCAATGACTCAAAGACTTAGATATCTCAAACACTGATAGATATAATCCCTTCAATCACTCTATTACCTTCTTCATCTCCAAAAGTTTTGAGTTTGTGTGAAGCACATGTTCATTGTTTCCATACGTGCATCTTTATTACATTAAACATGTATCAACCACAAAATGATCCCCTACAAAAGCAACTGTCCTGAGAAGTAGAGCAGCTTTGACTGACAATGTTTTTATTCCCAAATACTTCAGTAGGAAACAATAGGTACCAACACAACAACTATATGTAATATAAGTAAGAAAATAATAATACTGAACCAATACACTATAAAACATTAGCATTACATGGTTATTTAACATATAATAGTATAAATTATGATTTGGGCTGTATAGGTCTTTCCCCTTTAAGTGCCCAGAGGGACTTAAAGGTGCTCATCAAAGCCTACCCTCCCTGGGTGCAGATTGCACAAATCATCTCTAAATACATAGCTGTTCACCTGGAAGACATCCTCTATTCTCACTTGATGATAGGTGTGACTGTGTAAATAAACTGCACTTACAGAATATGAGTAGATATGCCACGTGCCTCACTGGTTCTGGGCCTTTAGATACAGGGCATTTTAGTCATATGCATTCAGTCACATGCGAGTTGGTAGAAGTATCTGAGGCAGTATCAGCCTCCACCCATGCAGAAAATGAAAATACTGTAGGAGAAATTGGGGCAACAAGGACAGGAACCTGGCTCTCTGAAAAAGTAGAGCAATTTCTGACGACCTAGGCTATTCATATAGGGCAGTGGTCGGCAAACTCATTAGTCAACAGAGCCAAATATCAACAGTACAACGATTGAAATTTCTTTTGAGAGCCAAATTCTTTAAACTTAAACTTCTTCTAATGCCACTTCTTCAAAATAGACTCGCCCAGGCCATGGTATTTTTTGGAAGAGCCACACTCAAGGGGCCAAAGAGCTGCATGTGGTTCGCGAGCCGCTGTTTGCCGACCACTGATATAGGGCTTCCACAGAAAAGACGGGGAACGTAGCTTTTTAATAGTTTCCAACCTTTTGGGTCTCTATGGCAGCAGCTTATCTGTCACCCTAACTAAGATACCTGGAAAAGATCCCTCTTTAAGCCCTGATTTCCTCATTGACAAAATAAGTGGACTAGACCAGATGTCTCTCAAGTTTCATCTAAATCTAATGTTCTATGAAATTGACTAGTCTAGGATAAAGTGTTAAGTTAGAAAATAAAACATGGAAAATATTCATATTAATGAAGCAATTACTATATACTACAATGGGAAGCAATTACACATTTTACAAAGCCAATGTAGATAAACCTTTATATGTTGTTGACAGTTTCTAGTCCATTTACATTTCTTTACTGGAACACAAACAATCCTATGGTGATTCCGCATAGAGATAAGCTTCAAATTAGTACTAATAACCAAACTTCTCCTTAGTGCTGTAAGAAATGGAGCATGTGGTTCTGTAAGGACTGATTGGAGAGAGGTACAGTACTAAGAGGGAAGAGTTTATGCAGTAATTTAAGATACCTTGAGACAGTTACGAAGATATAAGTGGATCAGAAGTGATGTGACTTATACTTTCAGGCGAAACAACCCATACAAGTAGTAGTACACCAATGATGACACTTACTGGTAATTCTGTGACTTTGAGCAAATTACTCCACATTTCCAATTCTCCATTCTCTCATTGGTAAAATGGGTGTGAAAATAGAATTCACCTCAGAGTATATTGTAAGGCACAGTATATGTAAAGCATTAATGTGCCTGGCAATAGTAAGAGCTTAATAAATGCTAAGTATTTTTATTTATGATAATAAAGATTATTATTTTCCATAATAGAAATATTATAAAATTTCAAGTACATTTTGTACCCAAATATTGCAGAATTCAAATACCAGGTAAAGCAAGCTATCTTCAAGGAGTTTGCCAATGCCTTGATAAAACAAGACTTAAATACAGAAAATTAGTTGATGATTAAGTAATAGATTATGTGCTGCTTCATAGAAATCCAGTAAGTATTCTAAAGAATGTGGGGACAGAGTGAAATAGTATAAAATTCGTGAAGAAAACAAAACAAAACAAACAAAACAAAACAAATTGAAAGCCCATGCTAGAGAAACTAAAGGCTTGATGCTTACTATGTGTTGAATATTATTCTAAGTGCTTTAGCCACTTGAATTACTTAATCCTCACAATAATCTTAAGAATACATACTTTTTTACTACTATTTTGTAGATTAGTAAATTGAGAGATAAGAACTCAAGTAACTTGCCCAAAGTTACAGGTAGAACATGATGGAAGCTATATTGTAATTGGCAAACTGAAACCAGGGTCAGATCACCAAAGCACCACTTGACACTGAGTTCTTAGAAAGCATACATTAATGAATGAAAAGGCCATGTCATTTCAAGTAGGAAGAAAAATAAAGTCAAGAAAGAAGAATTTGAGTATGACTTATGTCTTAATCGGAGAGGAAATAAATCTTATTGAAGTAGTGGCTGAAATAATTACAGGTATCTACTTATTAAATTTTGTGAATTTAAAAACAGAAAATGGTATTTCAATGTAAAGAAATGTAGTTTTAGAGCAGCCTTAAATTTTTATTGTAATCAAACCAGTGTTGTTAATTAGTTTATGTGATCATTAATTTAAGTCTAATCTTTGGTGAACCTGATATTAAGGAAAATGCAGTACTCTCTTCAGAGTTCTGAGACTTTCTGAATATGTAAAGTATCAGGCCACAAAACTGATAAGGAAACTTTCCACACTTTTACTGAAAATTACATTAATTAAGATATTTCCCTCTTTTCAGCTCATATTAAAAGAAGATTTCTTCATGCTTGCCTGGCATGGCTCAGTGGTTGATCGTCGGCCTATGAACTAGGTCACCATTGATTCCCAGTTAGGGCACATATCCGGGTTATGGGCTCAATCCCCAGTGTGGGGCATGCAGGAGGCAGCCAATCAATGATTCTCTCTCATTATTGATGCTTCTATCTCTCTCTCCTTCTCCTTTCCTCTCTGAAATCAATAAAACATATTTTTAAAGAATTTTTTTTCATGAATATCATAAACTGGATAATGCAAGAATTTTATTTGAAGAATTGATAAGCACAAAATATATTACACAAGTTTGATAGCTGCTTGTACAGTGAAATCCAGGCCAAAAAAAACGCCTTACTTTTAACTCAAGTTAATTTTATAAATCAAGCACACCCCCAAGAGAAGGAAAATAGCAACTGTATCATTTTTTTTTTTTTTTGGCAATAGTTTTACAGCTGAATATTTAAAGAGTGATTCTTGGCACCCATAAAAACATTTAAACATCAACACTGTTCTTTAAAAAGCTGACCAAATGACAGTTGAGCTGTGGCAATTCTAAGAGGACATATGTAATACTTTCAACAATAAGGGTTTTTTTAAAAAAGAAATAACACCAACTGAAAGGGGTTTATGTCTCTTTAGGTCTTTTATATGCTACATTAATAATTAAAAAATTTTATCTTGTTTAAAAGTTTTCTCAAAATTGAGTCTCTTTAGTGGAAAAATGTAAAAAGGTGCTTGGTAACTAGATTAAAATATAGTCATTTAAAAAATAATTTGAGTTATATTGTATGATGAAAGTCTTCCTTTATTTTAGAAACACAAACCAGATTACTCAATCATACTTTAAGAGAAGAACATATGTGTTAGCAAACCTCTGTCAAAATAACAAAATATTGAAAATGTCTAAACTAACAATGTTCATATTCTTTTTTTTAATACTCACCTGAAGATATGTATTTTATTATTGATTTTTAAAGAGAGAGGAAGGGTGAGATCAAGAGAGAGGGCAAAACATCAATGTGAGAGAGAAACATCAATCCATTGCCTCCCCTGCACACCCCAGCTGGGAATCAAACCTGCAACCCAGGTATGTACCCTGACCAGGAATCAAACCTGCAATCTTTTGATGATGCTCCAACCAACTGAGCCACCTGGCCAGTTGTTCATATTCTTTCTGACTTGGTTTTCATCACTCTCAAGCTGAGACATCAACATTCCTCAGTTTCTCATGATTTAAATGAACGAAATATCTTTAGTTTACCCTTACTCTTGGTATTGCATTTAAATCATCATGCAAGTCTTGTGTCATTATATTATTTAAAATACACCTGTATTTTTGTTCATCAGTTTATGTTGTTCATTAGCTTCCACATTTGCTATACATATCTTTCTCTGACTGGCTTATTTTGCTTAGTATAATGCTCTCTAGGGCCATCCATGCTGTTGCAAATAGTAAAAGTTCCTTCTTTTTTACAATTGCATAGTATTCACTGTGTAGATGTACCACGGTTTTTTAATCCATTCATCTGCTAATGAGCTCTTAGGCTGTTTTCAAATCTTTGCTATTGTAAATTGTACTGCTGTGAACATTGGAGTGCAGGGGAGAGTAGGAGGGGTGGAGAGATCAACCAATGAACTCATGTGCATATATGCATAACCCACAGGTACAGACAGAGGATGGTGAAGGCTTGGGGGGAGTGGGAGAAGGAAATGGGGGGGGGGGAAGGGACATATGTAATACTTGCAACAATAAAGATTTATAACAGTCTGCCGAAACCAGTTTGGCTCAGTGGATAGAGCGTCGGTCTGCGGACTGAAAGGTCCCAGGTTCGATTCCGGTCAAGGGCATGTACATTGGTTGCGGGCACATCCCCGGTAGGGGGTGTGCAAGAGGCAGCTGGTTGATGTTTCTCTCTCATCGATGTTTATAGCTCCTGTCCCTCTCCTTTCCTCTCTGTAAAAAATCAATAAAATATATTTTTTAAAAAAGATTTATAACAGTCTAACAAAATACACTTGTATTTTCAATAGAAAGGGATATGTTCATTCAGGAATTGGTTAGGCTCTAGGCCATAGAACTGAACTAGATAGCTATGATTTTCCTCCCTGAAATGAAGCTTCCAATCTACTGTGAAGGCTTCTTTTAACAATAGTAATTTTAAAAATCAGTAATTAAAAAACTGAATATTCCAGAATGATGTATTTTAAAAGACCTTAACAGAAATTTTCCTAAGTTAGTTTTATATCTACATTTTCTATATCTACACTTTATAAGGTTTAATAGGAAACTATGATTAGGATTTCTATTTTCTTATACTTAATTATTTTTTAGTTATTGGGTCAGAGAATTTGGGTTTTTAATCTCCTCCTGTGATTTCCTTTTATATAAAATACCTGAATACAAATGTGCCTAGAAAGATAGATATGTTTAAAGGAGACTATATTTGCATTTACTCCAAAGTAATTTAGTCTTATTGAAATTTATGAAATGTACATATGAATGCTGAATTCTCATAACCATGGGTAAGAGCTCAAAAAAGTCTTTAGCACACACAAAAGATGTCAATCATGTGCTTTACTGCTTAGAGATATGCTTTTATTTACATTATCCAAAAAATGGAGAAACATAGAAAACTACACTTTAGCTGTGGGTAAATTTCAATAATTCTAAGTTCTATTCTGAACTCTATGTGCCTTTCTTTAAAATAACCACTTTTAAAATTTAAATTTAATCCAGATGTTTGGTATTTCAAAAAATATTCTATTTTCTTTTCCAGTTACTGTTTCAGAGGATTTACTTTATTCATAGAAGAAAAAATGATTGATTTGTTTGTTATCTGCAGAAAAGAGAAGATAGTTGATGCTTATCAAGACATACACACCAAGTGCAGAGAAGGCTTCTAAAGTGGGGACAGAAAATACATGCCTTGGGCCCCCTTGATTGCTTATACAGTACTGGCAAGAGCACCAAACAAGATTCATCCTGCTGTCCTTGTCTCAAGCAAATTACTGTCTCACATTTTCTTGTTGCCCTGTCTTTCTAGCACTCTGTTATCATATAGCCATCCTGAAATTTAATGACCTTTATCATTCTCCAATTAAGTTATGTGAGGTGAGACTCTAACTCAATTAACATATATCATGTGGAGAGCACTTCATGTATCTCAAACACTTCTAACACTCTTCTGTTCCAAGTTGATTCATAGCAGAGCAGTCAGCCAGTCATAAAAACTATTCTCCTGAGATCTACCTTTTTCTCTCTTTTTATCAAAAATGCTACTTTTTTTTTTTCACTCACCTACTCAAAACTATAAAACTAGCATGTTGTAACAGGGGTTTATTGGTTATTATTTAGTCTTTCTGAATTTGGGTAAGATGTGTAGATTTTTCAAGAATTTAATAAAATTTCCCCTTCACCTGGTCATAATTATTTTCAATTACTAAAACAAGTAAACATGTAAGTCAAAATATTGAATTTTAAATATCCTCAAGTGAGTTATAAAGTAAAACTAAAACAAAATAAATACTAAGCATACCACTTAATAAAACAGATAAAAATATAGCATAATGCTCTCCAGTTCCATCCATGCTGTTGCAAATGGTAAGAATTTCTTCTTTTTTACTGCAGCATAGTATTTCATTGTGTAGATGTACCACAGTTTTTTAATCCACTCCTCTGTTGATAGGCACTTAGGCTGTTTCCAAATCTTAAGAAAGATAAATATCACATGATTTCATTCATTTGTGGAATATAATGAACAACATAAACTGATAAACAAAAACAGATCCAGAGACAGAGAAGCATCGATCAGACCGTCAAACCTCAGAGGGAAGGTGTGTGTGTGGGCCGTTGGGGGGGGGGAGGGTAAGGGGGAGAGATCAACCAAAGGACTTGTATGCGTTCATATAAGCCTAACCAATGGACACAGACACCAGGGGGGTGAGGGCATGAGTGTGGGGGGTGGACAATGGGGAGATAAGGACACATATGTAATACCTTAATCAATAAAGAAAAAATTAAAATTAAAATTAAAAAAATAAAATAAATTTTAAAAATAGAAACAAAAACCAAATTCCAGTAACATTGGATTCCTCAGTCATTAGATAATCATGATGGCAAGTCATCCTTGTCAAAAGGTTTATGTTCTGTAATCTCATACAAAAAAATTAAATGTACTACAGGACAGGTACACCTCAGAGATATTTTGGGTTTAAATTCAGGCCACCACAATAAAGTGATTGTCACAATCAGGTGAATCACACAAGTGTTTTGGCTTCCATGTGCATATAAAAGTCATGTTTACACTATACTGTAGTCTACCAAGTGCTCAATAACATTATGTCTAAGAAACAATGCAAATACATAATTAAATTATACTTTACTGCTAAAGATGCTAACCATCCTCTGAAACTTCAGCAATTTGTAGTTTTTTTGCTGATGGAGAGTCTTGCCTCAGTGTGATGACTGTTGACTGACCAGGATGGTGGTTGCTGAAGGTTGGAGAAGATATTTCAAAAAAAGACAACATGGAAGTTCTGCACATCCATTGACTCTTTCATGAATGATTTCTTTATAGAATGTGATGCTGTTTAATAGCAGTTTACCCACAGCATAACTTCTTTCAAAATTGGAGTCAATCTTCTCAAACTCTGATGCTGCCTTATCACATAGTTTATGTAATGTTCTAAATCTTTTGTTGGCATTTCAACAATCTTTACAGCATCTTCACCAGGAGTCAATTTCATCTCAAGACACCAGGTGTTTTGTTCATCCATAAGAAGCAACTCCACATCCATAAGACTTTTATCATATTACTAGAGGCCCGATGCACGAAATTCGTGCAAGGGGCTCAGCCCTCGCAGCCCAGGCTTAGTGTGGAAGGTCATCCAGATGGTCGTCCGGAATGTCATCCGGATGGTCATTCTGCTGTTCTGTCTAATTAGCATATTTTCTCTTTATTATATAGGATTGCAGAATTCATTCACATCTCCAGGTTCCACTTTTAATTCTAATTCTCTTGTCATTTACACCACATCTGCAATTACTTCCTCCACTGAAGTATTGAACCGCTCAAAGTCACCCATGAGGTTTGAAATCAACTTCTTCCAAAATCCTGTTTACGTCAATATCTTGACATTGTTCCATGAATCAAGAATATTCTTAATCTCATATAGAATGGTTAATCCTTTCCAGAAAATTTTCAATGCACTTTTCCCAGATCCACCACAGTGGTCGGCAAACTCATTAGTCAACAGAACCAAATATCAACAGTACAACAATTGAAATTTCTTTTGAAAGCCAAATTTTTTAAACTTAAATTTCTTCTAACGCCACTTCTTCAAAATAGACTCACCCAGGCCGTGGTACTTTGTGGAAGAGCCACATTCAAGGGGCCAAAGAGCCACATGTGGCTCGCGAGCCACAGTTTGCTGACCACGGCACCAGAGGAATCAAATCTGTAGCAGCTATAGCCTTACAAAATGTATTTATTAAATAATAAGACTTTGAATCTAAAATTACTGCTTGGCTAATGGTCTATAGAATGAGTGTTGTGTTAGTAGGCATAAAAATAACATTAATCTTTTTGTACAACTTTATCAAATCTCCGGGATGGCCAGGTGTATTGTCAATAAGCAGCAATATTTTGAAAGTAATCTTTTTTTTTTGAATAGTAGGTCTCAATAATGGGCTTAAAATATATTCAGTAAATTATGTTTTTTAAATATATTTTTATTGATTTCAGAGTGGAAGGGAGAGGGAGAGAGATAGAAACATCAATGTTGAGAGTCTCATTGATCAGCTGCCTCCTGCACAACCCACACTGGGAATTGAGCCCACAACACTTGCATGTGCTCTGATTGGGAATCCAACCATGACCTTCTGGTTCATAGGTCGACACTCAACTACTGAGCTACGCTGGCCAGGCTCATGTTGTTAACAGATGTACAGATGTGCTCTCATCCAGGCTTTGCTGTTTCATTTATAGAGAACAGGCAGAGTAGAGTTAGCATAATGCTTAAGAGTACTGACATTTTTGAAATGGTAAATAAATGAGCACTGGCTTCAATTTAAAGTCAGTAGCTGCATTAGTCACTCACAAGAGAGTCAGCCTGTCTTTTAAAATTTGAAGGCAGGCATTGACTTTTCCTTTCTAGTTATGAGAGTGATAAATGGCATCTTCCAATATAAGGCCATTTCATCTACATTGACAAGTTGGTTGGTCAGTGTAGCCACCTCCATTAATGATCTCAGCTAGATCTTTGGATAACTTGCTGCAGCTTCTACATCAGCACTTGCTGCTGCAAGTAGTACTTTTTATGTTCTAGAGACAGCTTCTTTCCTTGAAACTCATAAATTCAACTCTGCTGGCTTCAAAAGTTACTTCTTCAGCTTTCTCACCTCTCTCAGCCTTCATAGAATTGAAGAGAGTTAGGGCTTTGCTCTGGATTAGGCTTTGGCTTAAGGAAATTGGTTTGATTTCCTACCTAGATTATAAAGACTTCCTCTATATCAATAATAAGGCTGTTTAACTTTATTATTCTTTGTGTGTTTACTGGAGTAGTACTTTTAATTTTTCTCAAGAACTTTTCCTTTGTTTTCACAACTTGGCTAACTGACACAACAGGCCTAGCTTTTGAACATGTCTTTTTTACTAAGTATATTCATTTTTAGCTTTTGATTTAAAGTGAGAGACATGAGACTCTTCCTTTTATTTGAGTACTTAGAGGTCATTGTGGGGTTATTAATTGGTATAATTTCAGTATTGTTGTGTCTCAAAAAATAGGAAGATACAAAGAAAGTGAGGAAGTTGGGGGAATCACTGGTGGAACAGTAAGAACACACACAACATCTATGGATTAAGTTTGCTGACTCACAGGAATTGTTTGTGATGACCCAAACATCAAGGTTCACTAATTACAGATCACCATAACAAACATAATAATAAAAGAGTTTGTAATATTACAAGAATTACTATAATGGGATACAGAGATGTAAAGTAAGCAAATGTTGGAAAAAATGGCACTAACAGACTTGCTTAATGCATAGCTGCCACAAACCTTCAATTTTTTTAAAAAAAACACAGTATCTACGAAGCACAATAAAGCAAGGTGTAATAAAATGAGGCATACTTGTATTAGTCATGTATGTTTTAATAAATCATACTCATTTCAAGTTGCAAAAAATCCAAGAGAATTTCTATTTATAACTTAAAACTTAATTACCCCAAAGAACTTGGTTAATCAAATAAAACCAAAGGCATTACTAAATCATTAAAAGAGTCTTAAACAGGACATATATGAGGACAAAATTTTTTTTTTTAGATTTAGAATTATTATTCCTCAGTTGTTTCTCTTGGTAAGGATACTGTTCTGTAAATAGATCTTAGTACTGTTCATTATATGATCCCAGGGGTTACCATTCATGTACCATTCACACAAAGTATTATGTGAATTATAATCTTGTAGTTGAACATCATGGAGGCCCTGTTGTGTATGCCTGGTCCTGGTCTGCTTATTGTGAAGTTAATGGACAGAGAATCTGCTGTGTCACATAGGATGATCTTTTGTGTTTATTAGAATGACAGCCAGGAGGAGCTACATAATTTTTAAAGCCCACTGAAAAATGAAAATGTAGTGCTTCTTGTTCAAAGAATAAGAAAAAAAGTTTTTTCGTAGTTTCATGGTTTCTCTATTTACCTGTCATGATGTTTTTAAAATTCTCTATTGAATGTCACTCTCCCCTCAGGCACAGAGAAACTCACAGGAGTGCAGATACACATAGGTCCGTAGGGCCCAACCAGGACACTTGTTGCACCAGCCATGAACTTACCCTGTCTCTGCATCCAATCTCCTGGCAGGAGTGGAAAATGGCAGAGGCTGCCGGGTGCTGGCAAAGAGAAGCACCCAAGAGCCCACCCTGGGGAGGTGGTGAGAGATGTAAGTGCATGTGAGCTCCGAGTCTCTGAGTCATGCTCCATTATATCAACCCGGCTTCACTTGAAACCCACAAATTGAAAGATAAAATTATGAAGAATGTTAAGATACAAACTCCAAGCATTAAACCTCAAGAGGAGAACCCTTCTGAGTGCAAGGACCTGTGCTCTCACACTGAACACCCATAAAACAGGCCCTGGTGACTACATAATTTATCATCCAAACCAGGGCAATTTTGATAATAAAGGGGCACAATTGTAACCTCACTGAGACAAGAGGCACAAACCATCCTAATCTTAGACAAATTGTGATGAATAGTCACTCGACAGAAAGTAGAACTCAAATTGACTTTAAAAATTATAAATTCCTAAACACCCATGAGTGAAGGTCCAGGGATGGAGTTGGCTTGAATCCTGTTCCATTCTGTATATAATTCTCTCCTCTCTGCTTCTCTTCATGCCCTTTTGTCCTGAGACAGTTACAGTTATGATAGCTGTAGTAGTGCTAGATCTTACATCTGGTTAAAACAGTACCCAGAAGAACAAAGCTCTCTGCCACCCCCACCTTAGGTACCTCCAGAACAGAAAAGGCCTTTCTAGAAGCTTCAGGAAACCTCTATTTGAGTTGCCTCACATGCCCATTTCTGTAACAAGTACAGTCAAAAAAGACTAAGTTAATTTCAAGCATATCAGAACCACTCCTGGAGAGGAGCGTCAGGCCAGTACATGGGCTTCAGTGAAGAGTCTGCATCTCAAAGAAAGCCAGGTTTTATTTTTAAAAGTTTATATTAGGCAATTGGAAATAATACAAATGCAGAATTGTCAACTAAGACGGCTGAATACATATACTAGTAGATTTTCCTGGGTGAACAGAGGAGGTTCAGTAATATGAGCCCTGATCACATCTGCAGTGACACATATACAGGCACACACAGTGTTCAGACTAGTTTGTTGGTTTTCTTAAGGCTCTCAGGACCCCTTATAATTTTTATTTCTGCTTATATCTCCTATTGCTATAGGAGAGACAAGATTTATCCTTACGCTCAGTGTTTGTTTGTTTTTTATGTGCTTTTGTTGTTTTTTTGGCAGGGCCTAAAAATTAGGAACTTCTATTTATTTACTACTGAAACACTACATAAAGAAAATGGGGTTATATATTTAATAAAGAATTATTATCCAGTATGGAGAGAGGATTTTTACAAATTAACATGAATAAGACAATATGAAAAGAGGGATAAGACACAAACATACATTTTTGACAAAAGAAAACAGGCAGGTAAATATAAAAATAATGTTCAACCTCACAAAATAAAAATTGAAATGAAATAAGACATCATTTTCACCTACTCAATTGACAGATGTTTACAGAATGACAATACAAACATTTGAAGAGAATGTTGATTGACACTTATCTACTAGTGACTAGAGTGAAAACTCATTTAACCACATGTAGAAAATACTTAATATTAATAAAGTGCTAACATCTTATATTATCCTATAAATTGGTATATCTGGATATTGTATGAGAAATGGTTCCATATGTATGACATATAAGAATGTTCACTCTCACTAGAATGCTCACCCAAGCTCCATGAAGACTGAAAAATTGTGTGTATGTGTTTTCTTTCTATTAAAATAGTGATGAGGAGTTAGTAGGTGTTTAATGTTATAATATTAAATGATATAATAACATGTACAATATAAAATAATAAACATCTAGCAAATGAAAGAATGAGAGAAAACACCGTAGTATAACTTCTCAGAATAAAATGCCATGTGTTCAAAATTGGAATAATTATCAAAATAAAAATTAATAAATTATAGCTAGACAGTGTTGTGTTCAAAAAAATATTTTGAGTGAAAATAGGTTCCAGAAAATTACAAATAGTATGTTACTTTTGTGGAATAAAAAAACAAGAAGTAATAACTTATCTTCTACGGATATAAACATCCTATATAATAAAAGGGTAATATGCAAATTGACCCTAATGGCAGAATGACCAGAATGACCGCCGGACCAGTCACTATAAGGTGCACTGACCACCTCTTGGTCCCTTTTCCTGGCCAGCAGACTCTGATTGCCTGATGGCCACCCCCTGCAGAGGTGAGACCAGTGAGCAGGCGGGAACAGCCAACCTCTCGGTCCCTTCCCTCGGCCGTCAGGCACCAATCACCTAATGGCAAACAGGGAACTGGGGGTGGGGGGCAGCAAGGGGCAGGGCTGGCTGTAGGCAGCTGGGGAAGATGGCCCTGATTGCAGGCCAGGCCTAGGGACCATACCTACACATGAATTTTGTGCGCCGGGCCTCTAGTATATAATAAAACTATTTTAAAACCTCACCGGAATGATAAACATGAAGGAGGCAGGGCAAAGCAATGAAGAGGAATACATAAGCAACTGCACAAGCTCTAGAATAGGTCTAGTTATTAAGTTGGGGGTATTCAAAGTAATTAATATTATTTTTATGCATTTTTATTTTTACATGTTACATATTCCTCTGTACATATTAATTATAACATTATAACTATCAATACAATTGTAAAAAGCAAATTAAAAAAACACTTTAAAATCCTATATAATACAATCTTAATATGCAAATCAACCAAATTGTGGAATGACCAGCGGAACGACCGGTCACTATTATGCTCACTGACCACCAGGGGGCAGATGCTCCAGCTCCTGCATTGAGCATCTGCCCCCCTTCCTCCCCCCCCCCCGACAGGGAGGTGACCAGCGGTGGCAATCGGGGGCGGGGCTGGCTAGCGGATGGCGCCAGGCCACCAGCCAAGGTGGGTGCCAGCGGGGGTACCCTGATCGCCCCGCCAGCCGGTCACCCCACAGATGGCCCTAATCACTGGCTAGGCCTAGGGACCCTACCCTATATATTGGGAACAGTCTCTTAGATTTAAAAATTAAAACCTGGCAAGGCTACTTTAACACTGAAAAAACAGGATGATGCAGCGGTGTCATTCATGGACTCTGGCTTGCACATTTTGTGGTCAGCTCTGATTCTGGCACTTATAACTGTGTGACCAAGCCAATTATTTAACTTGTCTCTGCTTCAGTTTTTTCCACCCATAAGATGGGGAAAATAGTACTACCGCCTCAGAAGGATCATGTTATGTACTACTTTTTATAATCAGGGCAAAAAAATGTAGCTGCCCATACAACAGCAAGATGCCTTTCACCTGTATGAAAAGTATGGTCACTGGTGCATGCAGCATCCCAGATTGTGAGAGGATGTCCGACTGCTGGTTTAGGCCCAGCATCCCCTGAGGGGTCCCGTATTGCAAGCGGATGCAGGCCAGGCTGAGAGAGCCCCCCCCCCCTTCATGCACGAATTTTGTGCACCAGGCCTCTAGTATTTAGATAATTCTGCACTTGGAACATTTAGCTAAAACCTATAACATGTGTTTGAAATTTTATAACCAGCCAAATATAGATCTGGCTCAGTGGCAAAGTTTCCCACTAGCTAATTTGATACATTTTCAAAAAGTATATACCTTCCAATTTGCTAGATTAATAATTAGAACTTTGTAGATTTATTATTTTTTGAACTAGAATTAAGTACTTTAAGAATTTAGAGCCCACAAATTTGGATTTGGCAGTAATTCAGAGAGAATTAAGCTAACGTTTACCTTTGCACTGTTTAAAATGAATCTGTACTTTAAGCAAATTAATTGTGTTAAGATTGAAAGTTTAAAAAAAGTATCTTTTTAATTGTTCAAATTTTTCATGGATATAAAAAAATACTGACTTAACTAAATAATCACTCTTCTAAGCACACATGAGGTATATCTATTTGTTTGAGCTGTACCTGAGAACTTGTTCTTCAAGAAATTTAAATGTGTGAAACCCTAATTGTTATAAAATAATCACAAACCTTATTTTTAATAATTCTAGTTACCTTTCTTCATCGTTGGAAAATGGGTGCACTTTATGTGCCATTTCTCTTTTAAAATATTAACTTAGGAATTTAAAAAAATCTTGGTTACTCAGAAGACAAGCATGAAACATTCCCTTATCTAAAATTCTACAAACCAGCATGACTGGTATTCGATATGGTGTGTATTGATCTAATCCAAAAATAGCCACAGAAAAGACATTGGAAATGTTCCAGAAGAATAAGAGGGATAGTAAAGAAGAGAGTAATTAGGCTAATATGTTTAATGTTCTGAGAAGAAAACACATGGAGAAGGATTTCTCCTGTTCCCAGGAATATAAGTGGTATCAATGTTAGAAAATTACTGATAGAAATGTGGGATAATCTAACTCAGTAGGGAAAAAATCATTCAACTTAAAGGACGGAGTACTTAACAAAGTATATTTAGCGTATACTGATTACAGCCACAAATTTATATACTTCTTGTGTAGATAAATTTGTTAACAAGATCCTTCAAAATTACCATTTTAGATGGCATTACTCTGTATAAAATGCTGGCAAACTTGAGTGAAGCTGATTTCAAGAGAATTATTCATTTAATTTCCACCACTTAGTATTTATGTTCCCTTTCCATTCATTTATTCATTTCATTTTTATTCATTTAGGCATTTATCAAATATTGATTTAAATGAGTTTCATTATAAGTATAGGATCAACTGAGCAAGATTTGCAGGAAATTGATTCTTTTAATAGGTTTATTCTTGCAAAATTCTCTGAGCAGATAAAGGCTGCTTGACCCATTACATTCACATCTCTTTAAATTTTTTACAACTTTTTTTCTCTCTACTTCTTTCTTAATTTAGATTCTTTCTTTGAATTGCCTTAGTAACCTGTTTAATATTTGACATACTAAATACTTATTAATGCAATGAATATATTATATATGTTGTAGATTTTATATAGTAGGCATTGAGGAAAATTTACAATTTAACAGTCAAACAAGTTATTTCACACTGGATAATATAATAATTTCAGGGTTTTCATTTGTTTAAAACTATTCATATATCACTAATACTGTCCATGGTCATTTGAGATTTATCTGCTTCATGATAATTTTTGTTTATTTTCATTTCACTAAAATTAATGTATTTATAAAACCTTAAATTAATTACATTTTAGATTGCTAGAACTGTCATTATTATTGTTTGTTAATGATGATTGTGTATCTACTCTTGCTAGTCCCATGGAGCCTAAAATCTTACTTTTCTATGAGCTTTGGGTAGGCCATTATGACCTTCCTTTTCTTAAAATAAGTATTTTCCTACATTTAGAAGCGCCGAGACAGAGACAAAGACAGAGACACACAGAGAATGGAGCAAATTTTCTTAACTTTTTATATTTTGTATTCGATGTTCAGTTTTTTTAAGGTAGTCACTTAATAGATACTCCATTGTCTTATTTTACACCCTTTCCCAGGCTTATCATTCCTATGCTTGTATTTTTATATCTATTTCTTCTCACCTTCTTTACCCTAATTTTGTTTGATTATTCATTTTGGCTTCATTTTGTGAATTAGTGATTTTGTCTTTTTACTTACTTTTTTTTTTTCACCTTTCCTTAGTTTCATTGTCTCTCAATACCTGGGGTCAGAGTCCTTTCCTCAGTTGTAGTCCTGCAGAATAATGAGCAGGTAGTTTATTTCCAGTCCAGGATAACTTTTTCTCTCAAAAATCCTCCTGTTACAATTTAAAGAATCATGTAATAAAACCTGCTTGAAATCACTGTATGGAATTTTTTCCTACTTTAAATTAGTGACTACTGAGAGTAAATGAGTTAGCGAGCATCCCTTACACTAACCTAGATTTTGAACACTAGAAAATAGGAACACCGAAGTCTCCTATTTAATTATTTCAGTATTAAACTTCCTTTTAGTATAGTCATGTGCCACATAATATTTTGACCAATGACAGACTGCATGCATAATGGTGCTCCCAAAAAAATTGTAATGAAGCTGATTTCCCATAAGCAATGAAACAATATGTGGTTCAGGAGGAATTGAGTGCACAGATTACATCCTAGTCAGCCAGCCACTGACCTGTTTAGCACGAGGAGCCTGGCTCCCCAGCCTACCTATTCAGAGGGTGCTACAGCCCCCCAAATCTTGCTTAATAATCTTCAGAGAACAATACTGTAAATTATTTGTTGAGGACTTAAGATCATGAACATAGATTCACAGGAGATAACAAGAATTAAGTGCCACTGCTACTTTAGTAAATACTTTTTGTGGTAGTCTGGAGCCAGCCTGTCCTGTACTTGGAAATATTTTCAGATTGTAATGATGTAAACCATAGATAAATTTTATTTCTCCCATCAATTCAATGCCAGAGAGAGCCTTTTGTCCCAGATGGGGTCAATGGAACCAAAAACAAAATTTCAAAGTCAAAATATTAAGGTTTCAGTCCTACACCTTCTTCATGTGAAATACCTTTTTTCTAAAGGATGCCACAGAATTCCACTGCTGACTTCTGCACCAACATCCAATAGTTAAAACCACATTGCAATGACAATCTGTTATGTTCTTTGAACTCTCCATCTTGATTTCTTATTCCTACATTCCTGGGCCACCTCTCCCTCCCTCCTGACAGTTATTGTTTTGGTGATCCATGCCTTACTCACCCAGATTCTACTCATTATTTCCAACAATGTATGCAGCCCACATCCCTTATGGAGCAGCATTGACAGCTTAAATGTCCTATTTCTGACGCTGACAGAAGGAACCAGGGGGAGGGCTTGTGGGACCGTGTTTATAAAGTCTACAATAGTGTCAAGTATTGTCCTAGGCCTTCACATTCACTCACCAATCACTCACTCAGAGAAACTTCCAGTCCTGCAAGCTCCATTCATAGTAAGTGCCCAATAGAGGTATACCATTTTTTAATCTTTTATATTGTATTTTTTCTGTACCTTTTCTATGTTTAGATATGGTAGATACACAAATACCATGGGTTACAATTACCTGCAGTAACATGCTGTACAATATAGCCTAGGAACATTAGCCTATACAATATAACCTAAGTTGTAGTAGGCTATACCATTTAGGTTTGTCTAAGTACACTTCATTATGTATGCACAATGATGAAATCACCTAATGACTCATTTTTCAGAATGTAGCATTCTGTCCTTAAGCAATGCTTGACTGTATTTTTAAATATTTAGCTTCCTATTGAAGGGTGAAAGAAAAAAGATATAAGACCCAGAAATGACAAGCAATTGTCTTTGTCTGCCTTCTGAGTTTCAATGTTTAGATGAGGTCAGCATGGATATGTAGATAAATTCTATAGCGCCAATAGCAATGAAAGTATGAAAATCGTGGAGAAAAATGAGTGTCAGTATAGAAGTAAGCTGATAAAGAATTGAACATAAAATTTCATTTGCCATATATTGTTCTGCAGAAATGTAGTCTGAAAGAACATTGCTGAGGTGTGCATAAACAGTGCCAAAACTTAAAGGATTTAGAGAAAAAGGTAAGAATAGATTTCACTGTACATACATCATCACAGTGATTATCCTAAGTCACATTGAAAACAGGTGTGCTGGGTGAGAGAATTTGTGTTATAAGTGTATTGCCTATTGTTTGCTTAAATTGCTTTTCCTGAAATTATGACTATGTTCAATAATTTTTCATAAAATTAATGTGAGGTTATGGTACTTGTTATTTTTTTAATTAAAAGTGTAGTTTTAGGAACAGGACTTGTTACATGTAAATAACAGTTAAAGTCTCTTAAAAAAGTATTGTTACCAATTACTCACCTACTATGGGCCATCTTTCTAATGCATCTTTCCTCACTTTAAAAGATATATTCATTTTTGTCAATTATAAATTCCAGGCACAGTTCTTAGGACAGCCCTTCACAAGGCACAGGGCCTGTCTTCAGACTCATCAGCTCTACTTCAACAACTAAATCTCAACAGATGACCTTCTTTTTAATGGCTCTATGCCTTTATGCCTAGTGTTTCTTTGTCCACAAGTACTCACCCTCCATTGCCTGGTAAACCCCTCATTCTCTGCACCAGTTCACTTGTGACCCCTTTCATTAGGCTTTCCCTTAGGTAGTTACTGAAGTTAACCTCTCCCTTTTGTTAGTCCATCATAACTCTATCATATATTTGTGTTATGTTATACAATATTAAGGAAGTATACCATAGTGATTAAGACAGTGACTACCAGAATCAGACTGAATCAGCAATTCACAGAGCATAACATCATGCAATTTATGTGACCTCTTTGGCTTTCAATTTCACCATCTGTAAAAAGAAGGGGTAATAGCCCTGACCAGGTTGGCTCAGTGGATAGAGCATTGGCCTGTGGACTGAGGGGTCCCGGGTTGGATTCCGGTCAAGGGCATGTACCTTGGTTGTGGGCACATCCCCAGTGGGGGACATGCAGGAGGCAGCTAATCGATGTTTCTCTCTCATCGATGTTTCTAACTCTCTATCCCTCTCCCTTCTTCTCTGTAAAAAAAAATCAATAAAATATTTTTTTTTAAAAAAGGGTAATAACAGTATGTCAAAAGTGGTTGAATATTTCCTATTTCAGCTTTGACATGTAAAGAACTAGAAGGCTACATTCCTGTCCTCCCAACAAGAACAAGTTAAACAAATTGGAAGTTGATTATTTTCTTGGAACCATCAGAGAACTGAAGTTGCTGGGCAAACTGCTATCCTAAAATCTGGAGAGACAGCCCCATCCACAGTTAGAAACCAGAGCCCTTTACCTGGGCCAGATCAGAAGTCACATAAGCAATAAACTGTTGGGAGCACTTAAAACGGTCCTTTGGGTAAATTGTGAGAGGCTGAGTGTGGACTACTATGAGAATGAGAAACTCCTTAAGGTCACCAATCATAGGGGGAAACCCATTTTTTATAGGCTTTACCCCCAGGTAAAGAACAAAGAAGTCAACTTTAAGAGCTGCAAATCCCCAGAGCTGAAGCAAGGTTAGCAATAATATAAAGCAGTATTGTATTATAACCCCAAGTATAGAATAAATACACTGAGTCCATAAATAATATAATTAAGTGATTGAATAAATAAATAAATGTTAGAGAATAGACTAATCTCCCATGCAGAAGATGGTATTTTTGAAGAAAGTGAAAAATGTGCCATTCTTTGATGCTTATTTTAAATATATTTTTATTGATTTCAGAGAGGAAGAGAGAGGGAGAGAGAGATAGAAACACCAAAGATAAGAGAGAATCATTGATTGGCTGCCACCTGCATGTCCCCTATTAGGGACTGAGCCTTCAACCCAACCTGGGCATGTGCCCTGACTGGGAATTGAACCATGACTTCCTGGTTCATAGGTCAATGTTTAACCACTGAGCAACACCAGTCAGGCTGTTATGGTTATTTTTATATGTCAACTTGATTGAACACTGGGTGCCCAAATATCTGTTTAAACATTATTCTAGGTGTGTCTGTGACGGTATTTCTGGATGAGGTTAACACATCAATCAGCAGACTGAATTAAGCAAAAGGCCCTTCCCAAGGCCCAGAAGGCCCCATCCAATCCAAAAGGCAGGGTAAGAGAGAATTTACTTTCTCTGTATGACTGTTTTTGAAATGAAACTGGCTCTTCTCCTGCACTCAAACTGGAATTTACACCATCAGCTTGCAGAAGGCAGACAATGGACCTGCTTAGCCTCCATAATCACAGAAACCAATTATTTATAATTAACCTTTTTATATAGATATTTCTGTCTCCATCTTCTGTTGGTCTATTGCTCTGATCTGCAGAACCCTAAGATATAAATAATAAGACAAACTTGGTGTAGAATATGAGAAGTTTATCCTATTTTTGCTATTTTCCTATAAAGCTAAGACTATTCTAAAATAAACTTTTAAAAAATGTTTTAATATTGGTAATTTTATAATGGTTGGTTTAATTCTTCACAGGATTGTAATGCAGATTAAAAGATGTTAATCTGTGTAAAGTTCTTAGAACAATGCCTAGCACAAAATAAATGTCAATAAATGCTACATATAAATGTCAATAAATGCTACATAATAAAAGCCTAATATGCTACGTGTCCGGCCGTTCATTTGACCATTCGACCAGTTGCTATGATGCACACTGACCACCAGGGGGCTGATGCTCTGACAGGTAGGTTAGCTTGCTGCTGGGGTCTGGCTGATCGGGACTGGATGAGAGGGGCCAGGCATGCCCTGGAGCCCTCCTATGGTCCCTCCCTGGCCATGATCATGCACCAGTGGGGTCCCTTGGCCTGGCCTGTGCCCTCTCACAATCAGTGACCCCTTGGGGGATGTTGGAGAGCCAGTTTTGGCCCAATCCCCACAGGCCAGGCCAAGGGACCCCACCAGTGTATGAATTTGTGCACCAGGCCTCTAGTCATATATGTTTATTTTATCAGATTTTCACTATTCTCCAATTCCCTTGTCTCCACCTGAGTCTTATTTATTTTTGTAATTCTGAAGATAAATTTTATTAGTCCTTCTTTGGCAGGCTTTGGACATTTAACAAGAATGACCAGAATGATTTATTCAATAAATACTTATGGAGGATATTTTCTGTGTTTATACTAATCTGTCTATTATAGAAAAAGAATACACAAAGGAATAAAAAATGTTTTCAAGGAACTTAAAGCTTATCTAGAGAGATTTATTTTTTGTGTGTATTTATCCATTATCTTGCTATTATCTACTGTCACCCTAAGAAATGTTCAAACCTATAGAGTTTATATGAGCCAAACTGATGACAATTGCCAGAAAGCAAAACTGCAACAGATTGAGAAAATGTTCTGGAAAATGGCAGTTTTGCACCTTATTTTATACATTACAGTCAAAAGAAGAGGCATAAGTGGGTTACATGAAATGTATTGGTGATAGATTAGGGAGGCAGGAGAAAGTAAAGCAGGGTAAGGGGAGATCCTCTGGGATTGGATAAAAAGTAAAATGATGGACACATATCTTTTTTGCATAGGTGGTTAAAAGATAGTTAACAGTCAATAATTTACATAATAACAATAACAATGAGGGGATTTTGGTCTCTGCTCTGGTACAATGCTTATGCTTTGAGGGGTCTGAAAAAAAGGGAAATTACTTTGTTATTCCAAAGGCATGTTATCAGGTTTGTTATCCCAGATGCAAAAAGATGACAGGCTCCTTTAAGGTGAAGATTGATCTTTGTTAGGGAAAAATACTTCCCTAGGCCCTGACTCCCTGCCATGAACCACTTTTAGTTAAAAAGTTTTAATTTCAGACCATCCTATGTGTTTGCTGGAGGTCTCTAAGTGTGTAAGGCCTCCAGGCAGGCCTCCCTTGAGCTTGTCAGGTTTAGTATGTGTCCCCTTTTCATCCATACTATTATAAACATTTTGTTGTTACTCCGTCCTCCTCCAAAATGGAGCTAAGGTAATTAATATATGAGTTAAGTAGCTAATAAATAGAAAGATAGGAAAGTAATAATGAGGCATCTATCATGTAAATAACTCTCCCAATTACACATACCAGCTCCCTCTGATACCTTTGTAATTTAACCTAGTTATGAATAACTGGAAAGGAACAAAAGAAAGGCCAAATAGTATAGGCATTCATTTGTGCAGCTTTGCCAGGAAGCTGAAGTTTAACACACCCCAGAGAAGGCACCTGTCTCACGGGGCAATTCCAACATGGAAAGGAAACTGTGGATGCTGGCTTTGCTTCTGGTTCTACTGAATCCCCAGCTGCACATCTTCTAAGACTGGATGAAGGGACTTTGTCTACCCAAGGATGCAATTCCATGCAAATAAAAATCACTCATCCTCCTGTGCAAGTCTCAGAAAGTTCTTTCTCTGGAGATGTCCTAAGGAACTGACCTCCAGCACTTAATGGGGAAGGGAATATTACACTTTCATCAGTAATACTTCCAGTCAATCATGTTTAATGACTGAGTGATTTGACGGGATGCAGATATAGATATAATTTCTAACCCATGTAAGCTGTGTGCTTTTAGCAGTTTTCTTAACTTCTCTGTTTCTGTGTATCTTAGCTATAGATAAAGATAAATGTGTGGTAGATTTGTATGTATGTGTGTGTGTGTGTGTGTGTATATATATATATATATATATATATATATATATATATATATATATACTAGAGGCTGGGTGCACGAAATTCATGCACGGGGGTGTGTGTCCTTCAGCCCAGCCTGCACCCTCTCCAATCTGGGACCCTTCAAAGGACATCCGACTGTCCGTTTAGGCCCAATAGTATCAGGCCTAAATGGGCAGTCGGACATCCCTCTCACAATCCAGGACTGTTGGCTCCCAACTGCTTGCCTTCCTGATTGCCCCTAACCACTTCTGCCTGCCAGCCTGATCATCCCTTAACCACTCCCCTGCCAGCCTGATTGATGCCTACCTGCTCCCATGCCAGCCTGATTGCCCCTAACTGCCCTCCCCTGAAGGCCTGGTCACCCCTAACTGCTCTCTCCTGCAGGCCTGGGTCCCTCCCAACTGCCTTTCCCTGCAGGCCCAGTCGCCCCCAACTTCCCTCCTCTGCTGGCCTGGTCACCCCTAACTGCCCTCCCCTGCAGACTTGATCACCCACAACCACCCTCCCTTGCAGGCCTGGTCCCTCCCAACTACCCTCCCCTGATGGCCATCTTGTGGTGGCCATCTTGTGTCCACATGGGGGCAGCCATCTTTGACCACATGGGGGTAGCCATCTTGTGTGTTGTAGTGATGGTCAATTTGCATATTACTCTTTTATTAGATAGGATAGAGGCCTGGTGCATGGGTGGGGACCGGCTGGTTTGCCCTGAAGGGTGTCCCAGATCAGGGTGGGGGTTCCCTTGGGGCGTAGGGTGGCCTGCGCGAGGGGCCTGTGGTGGTTTGCAGGCTGGCCATGCCCCCAGGCCACTCAAGCGGAGGCCCTGGTATCTGGGATTAATTTATCTTCTATAATTGAAACTTTGTATTCTTGATCGGAGGCCAGGGCAGGCCATGGCATGCAGGAAGCTTGGCTTCCTCCATCGCCAGGGGCAACCCAAGCCTCCTGTTCTTTCCAGCTCCATGGCTGCTGCCATTTTTGTTGGGATTTATTTATCTTCTATAATTGAAACTTTGTAACCTTGAACAGAGACCAGGGCCGGCCAGGTGGGCGGGAAGCTTGGCTTCCTCCATTGCCAGGGAAACCCAAGCCTCCTGCTCGCTCCGTGGCCGCAGCCATCTTGGTTGGGTTAATTTGCATACTCACTCCTGATTAGCTGGTGGGTGTGGCTTGTGGGCATAGTGGAGGTACGATCAATTTGCATTTTTCTCTTTTATCAGTGTATATATATATATTATATATTATTGATTTCAGAGAGGAAGGGAGAGAGAGATAGAAACATCAGTGATGAGAGAAAATCATTGATTGGCTGCCTCCTGCATCCCCCCTTACTGGGAATTGAGTCTGCCACCCAGGCATGTGCTCTGACTTGGAATTGAACCTTGACCTCCTCTTTCATAGGTTGAGGCTCAACCACTTAGCCACACTGGCCATACTGTGTGGTTGTTTTAAGGAATAAAATAAATAGATGAAGGTGCTAAAGTAAGTAATATGTGTTCAATAAACAACCACTGATATTTATACAGTAATTTCAGCAAGGAAAATGTATTTATATTTGTTAATTTTGGATCTTGAGTATTAAAAAAAAAGTGTATCAGTGAGCAGTCAGAACATTATTGAGAATATTCTATAGTATCTGATTTTGATAGTATATTCAAAAAGTAATACCAAATTGCTTTCTCATTAACAGATTTTCAGGGTTTTTTTTACTTGTATTTGATTCGTAAGATTAAAAATAAAAATGTTCTGAAAATAATACCAGTACACTTATTTATGGACTTTATTCACCTTCAATAGTAACTTAAATTCTCATAGATGGATTACTTTTTTCTTATTAATTTTCTTCATCCTGTTACTGTAGTTAGCTAAATAAGAAGGAAGCAAAGGGAATCTGACACTGTTGAGCCTAGTGGTCTGAGTAATATGAGCCTATTTGCTTCAGTAGGAAGCTACAGCTTCACATATGCCATAAGGAATCACAGCATTATTGATCCACTTTAAAAAAGATGAACACCCCTCTATTCTCTCCTGGTACAGGATTGTAGCGGGGAGGGAGTGGGGGCGAGGGGAGGTAAACACATGTGCAATAGAAGTCAATATGGTACAGGGAAAGCTGTTTGACATAGAGGCCTGTCAGTCTAACCTGGGAAAGGGAATCATTGGTCAGGGGTAGACCCAACATAAGCCCCAGAAAGCTTGGTAAATTGATTGGTTATTTTGAAAAAGCTCCTAGTTTATTCCAAAGCCAAGATGATAAAAATCCAGGAGCCAGGAGAACAAAGAAGCATTCCCCACCCACACTCCTCCTCAATGCACTGTCTAGCTGCAACTGATGCCTGGGTCAGACTGTGTGAGCTCAAAAGGATTAAGCTTTAATATTAATATGAAGCAGAAACTGTGGACACTGGCCTTGTTGAAGATACAGTTGACCTTTTTCCATT
Organism: Eptesicus fuscus; assembly: GCF_027574615.1. Classification (NCBI taxonomy): domain Eukaryota; kingdom Metazoa; phylum Chordata; class Mammalia; order Chiroptera; family Vespertilionidae; genus Eptesicus; species Eptesicus fuscus. Next base: position 35,791,679 of record NC_072475.1, read on the forward strand.
GCAGGATAGATAGTAATGGGACATTGAGGACCCAAGAGGGCATTCTTTTAATGTTTGCATTTAGAACTCAAATAAATCTTGCCACACCATAGTTTCCCATGCATGGGTCCTTGGAATGCTTTCCTCATAATCTCATGGAAGAACACGATGTCCACTGGCAATAATCGCATTTTTAATGTCTCATTTTTAGTCCTCATTTCTCTTTTATTTATTTTTGACTGTGTATATGCTAGATTAGCAACTGTCAACCCTTTTTAATTCATGGTGCACATAAAGTAATTACTGAAATTCTGTGGCACACCAAAAAAAAGTAGATTATGTTTTTGCCAATCTGACAAAAAATATAGGTATAATTTTGATCATTCATACTTATGGCTATGGTTGTGTTGGATGTTGTATTTTTTTTAAATTTGACAATCTAAGGGAAAAGAGGTCAGTACCCCTGACTAAATAGTCAAGTATTGCATGTTTCAAAGTGTTTTGTGGCACACTGGCTAAAAATCACTGTGTGAGACCATAATTTTTCTTGGCCAATTATGGTTATGAAGTATATTTGCTATCTATTCTTATTTTCTTTCACAAATTACTTCTTTTTTATTTATTTTTCATAAACTGCATATTCTTTCCTTTATAGATTTAATGACACTCTTAAGCATACAAATGACTTCCTGTCTCTATTGGCCGCATTCCTGGAAGCATACAACTTTCACATGTATCTGTTTTACTAAACCTCTTGCACATCACGTTCTTTATCTCTTATTTCAATACTGATAATAAAAAAAAAAAAAGTGTCCCTTAAAATCTTAGCTGCCACTGCACTTGTACTATAAAAAGTTTCAGGAAATTATCATCAAAAGCATGCACAATGATAGTATAGGTCCTTTAAAAAAATAACCAAAAATACCCTATAATTTCGTTATGGAAGAGTTCTGATATTATACTGGAAGTACTAACAGAAAATGTCTATGCTCACCAAAAAGGCTACTCTATTTTATTGTGTGAATCAGTGCCAAGAATTTTTTAGTCCCCTATAGCCCTATTTCTCAATTCGAAAATGATAGTCTATCAGGTGCAATATATATAGTAAATGGAAGCCTGTCAAGCTTTATATTCTTTGGATGAAGCTGAAATATGAATTGAAATAATTATAATTTGCACCGACTCCAGAGATGAAGATTAAAGTGTTAACACTTTGTTTCACCGTACGATGCTCAGCAGTCTTTGGTAGAGTCTCTGCGGAGGATTCTTCAGTAGCTCAAGCAACAGCAAAACTCAACAACAAAAAAATTCCTCCAGCTCACTTCTAAGTGGAAGGGAAAGTAGGTGCTCTTTCATGGGCTGGAAAGGCACTAATCATATTGAAAAGTACCAATTTAGCCCTGAAGATTGTTACTGGGTGCTGCAAGATGAGTCACGATTTACAAGCATTCCTGGCAGAGGCCTGTGGGTTTTATAGCTGAGAGAACTTGGGACTGCAAAGGCTGTGTCTTCATTTAAGTGAAACTAGTGAAGATTCAACATCATTCCTCTTTTCTTGTCCAGAAGCAAACTTTTACTTTTTTTTTCTCCATAGAGTGCTGTATGTTTGTGTGTGTGTGTGTGTGTGTGTGTGTGTGTGTGTGTGTGTGTGTGTGTCTAGTTCAGCTTGGTGACATCAAAAATTTCAGAAGCCTTATGAATATGCCTGAGGTGAAGGCCTTCCCTGAGAGAGCCAGCATTGATCCGATGGGTGTCATGGACTTAATCCATCCTGACAATGTGTTTCTAGGTTCTACTTCACTGCTGGTCTCACATAGCTACCCAGACTTCCAGGAAAATAAATCCAGTCTTCAGCTAAAAGAAAAAGAAATTTGAAAAGCTTTGGAATTCTAAATTGAGATATTTTATGTTTCTCTTCTTTTATTTAGAGCTTTTAAAAAGGTGATTTTAACACCTGTCATTGAACTGCTATTGATGAAGTGTCTGCTTTGAGTTTGGGACTCTTTTTTGATGCTTTGTATACATTATTCTGTTTATTCCAGGAGGACATATTGTTATGCTCATTTTATGAATGGTGTAAGGAGAGGCTTTTGGAGGTCAAGCAATGCACTTGAGATCATTCAGCTAGCAAGGAGCACCCAAGTGTCTGTCTCTGAAGTATGTATCCTTAATCAGATTTTCACCTTATTCTTAAAATATAAATTCAGAACACTTAGTTCTGCTCAAAAAGTGCATGGCCCTTAAACTCTAACACCTACTACATACTGTTATTCTCATTGTATACCAAATTATACTTCATTAAGACATAAAGGGGAACTCTTTCCTCTTCTGATTCTCTTTGCCTGGCAGAAACACCTGCGTAATCTAAGCAGTCCACATGGTCCCTGCCTCACAGAGGTGTTCAGAGAAGACCGAGACCATCAGGCACACGTATCTCAGTACTGCTTTCAGAGACTGTGTCAGTGTCCTCTCAAGGACACTGCTTTGGGAAATTGGGTTCTCCAACAGCAACCCCTGAAATGGATAACTGATATCTGGTCTATTTCTTGGATATATTATCATTCCGTGTGCACTCTGAGGTACACTTTGAAGACCCTAATACAAACACAATGTTGCAATTGTCTTAAAGAAATGAAAGCCACTTCATCTCCTTCACCTTTATAAGGCAAATATGTTTAAGATCCGATGGAATACTTTAAAATCATGACTAATATTAAAGCCTTGAATTACTTATCTTTTTAGATCCTGCCACGAACTTTGAATTGTATTTCTTGACCCTTATCCAATTAGTTCCCTTCTGACTGAAACACCATTCTTCCCCCTTGCTCTTCCTGCCTCCCTGAGCAAATTCTAACCAGCTGCCCTACTAGTGATTATTGTATTCACTGACTGAAGATTCCTCAAGCAGTTGAAAGAGAATGGGATAGTTGAAGCAAATTGAAAATATTGTAGAGAAGAGGTAAGCTCTTGGTTGGATGATCACCACCAGCTCACCAAGAATAAAAAAAGGCTAAGTTCTACAGAGTAGATACACAGGGGAAATACAAAGGTGGGGAAAGTGTAGAAGAGTCAGTGTGAGCAACGTGTTGAAAGAGTATTAAAGTGCAGTCTTTGAAGGCTTGCCTTTGGAATCAGGCAAGCCTGGGCTTAACGCCAGCTCTGCAGTTTCTCACTTTGTGACGTTGGATATGTTATTCCACTTCCACAAGCTTTGGTTTTCTCATTGATAAAATTAGGGTCATGCCAACAGCCATACCCACAGGTTATGAGCATTAACTGTGTTCACCATCATAAATCCACTGATATGGTGTGAAGTGCTCAATAAGCAGTAGCTATATGGAGTTAATGAAGAATACCTTTGAGATCAGATGTGATCCAACTTACTTGTCTGTTTGCCTGGCATATAGTAGGCATGCAGTGAATGTTAGTGCAATAAAGAATGTATTTAGCAGATTGGATTAGAGAGTACACATAGAACAGAAGAAACAAAAAACTACCTGGTTGTGAAAGACAAATTAAAAGCTAAATCTATTTCTTCAATATTTTTTATGGCAGATAGGAAAGTGAGATAGTTTATCCATTAATTGCTTGTAGTAGATGTTGCTGCACCTCACAAGCTGCCTGTTTCTTGGGATTCTTCTCTGAGTTCCTAGGAATGAGTTGTTGTTGTAGTAAACTTTATGTTAGACTTAAGGGATATCAGGATTTCTCTAATTCATGATACTATTTATGATATCTCCTAAATGAGTTTGCCCTATGAAGATGAATATTTTTAAACTGTGACTAATTATAAAGCTGTCTCATTGCATGTTTAAGATATTCTGCAGTAGAAAGTGTTGTATTTAAAGGGTGGAAGGAAGAGACCATTTTTTTTTCTACTGTAGCTCAATTGCTCATATGTAGGAGCTAAAATTCTTTGTTTTTAAAAATGTGCCCTGACACAGGGCATTTCATACTCAATGCTGCCTTTGAGAGGAGATAAGGTGCATAAGTACTTGACTTGCTCAGAAAAACAGTGAACATTAGATTACATTTGAAGTACTGCATTAATTCTACCAATAACTCCAGCATTTTACTGTAGGGTATTCATATATAATTTCAGGTATGAGTTACTGTTCTCTAATTATGACTCTAATTATGTTTTTATACTCTGGGTCAGTTCATTAAAACTGTGCTACTCAGTGACTACTCTTTCATCTTCTTCAGTGCATACATTGTCACAACCCTTTTTTTGGCCAAATGCTCATCTTCACATACTAAATTGAGGTTTGCCTGTATTCTTCAACTGTCTCTTTTATATTTTTAGATGTGTTTTAAACCTAAGTGCTTTGAGAAATCTTTAAAGATTTAAGAAAATAATTGAAGCAATTACTAGAAATACTAAAGTGCATTTTAACACTATTGAAAATATAAATCTTTGCTTCCAGGCTTAAAAGCTTTCTCTCTTTTTTTTTCCCTCAGAAAACTACATGGCTTAGGATATTTATCTATTCTCAGGTAATTTTGGAGGCAGATATCATAGTGAGAAAATCTGTTTGGTCTTGACATATATATAAAAGGAGAAGTTGAAGGAGAAAGTACAAGTAAATAAAATGATTTTGAGAAAAGAATTTATAATTTAATTATTATTAGAAGGGTTGAATTGTAGCTCCCAAATAGTATGTCCGCATGTAACCCCCAGAACTGTGAATGGGACCTTGTTTGGAATGGTATTATTCCTGGGTATATTTCTCTCTTGGGGGATAACTTTTTTTTTATTCTGTGTAAGCTCATTAAAAATATGATTTTCAACATTTGAAAATAGAGTGTTTGGAAAAAAATCTTTGAAGAATAAGTTACTAATTTAGTCTTTTGCACTTTATCATCCACATTCACGATATATTTTTGCTCTAATGAAAAGCAATAAGTTATTCTAGAAGATTAAATTAATAGTTATGGAGAAATATACTACTCTATTTCTTTTTTTAATTATTTTTTATTGATTTTAGAGAGGAAGAGAGAGGAATAGAGAGAGATAGAAACATCAATGATGAGAGAGAATCATTGATCAGCTGTCTCCTGCATGCCCGCTACTGGGGATCCAGCCCATGACCCAGGCATGTGCCCTTGGTTGGAATCAAACCTGGGACCCTTCAGTCCACAGGCTGATGCTATATCCACTGAGCAAAACTGGCTAGGGCACTACTATCATTTCATTTGTACAACACTGTATCTTTTAAAAAGGGCATTTATTTAATCTGGAAAGAAAGCTGAAGCATAAATTGTCTCTAATTATTGATCATGCAGCTGAGACATTTTCATTCATTCATTGATCAAATAAATATTTATTGAGCACCTACTCTGTATCATTCTATATGGTAGAGGTACAACCAGAAATACATAAACAAGCATCGCTATCCTCATGAATCTTATATTCTATTGCAGGAAGAGGAGGAACATTCAATAAGCATGAAAAATAATAAATTATATATTACGTTATAATATATATGGTCAGGTAAAAAGGAAAAAAGTGTTGTGTTGGAAGGGTTGCAAATTTAAGGGTCAAATCTCTGATAAATACTTGAGGAAGGTGAGAAAATGAGTCATAAAAATACATTCAGGAAATAATTTCCAAACATAGTGAACAGTCAGTCCTAAGACCTATTCCTGGTGTGTGTAAGAAACAGCAGGAAAATAACTGAAGCTATTGCTAGCAAAACTAACATGCGTTTAGCAATGTGGAAGCTAGTAGCAGATGAAGTCAAAGAGATAACAAGGGGAAGATACATGAGGTCTTTATGCTATTTGAGGATTTTAGCTTTTTTTTCTGATTGAAATGCATAAATATTGGAAGGTTAAAATAAAAGTAAAAGGATTTAAAAGGAATATTCTCTACACTGTGCAGAAATAGATGGTACATATGAAACGTTAGGATCAGGAAAATTAGAAGGCTTTTGGCATAATGTAGGTCCGTGTTATTTGTACCAACAGGAGCAATATAGGTGGTGAGAGGTGGTTAAACTAAACATGATTTGCTGCTGGATTGGATTTGGGTGTAGGAAAAGGAGAGGATTCAAAGATGATTTCAAAAAGGGAGGATTCAAAGATTTTTAACCTAACTGAAGAGATGAAGCTGTCATGAACTGAAATCAGGAAGACAACAGATAAAGTGGATTTTGAGGGGTAAGATGATAAACATGCTAGCTTCAGATATCTATTTTATATCTGAAACATTGAGTAGGTAGTCAGAGATATACAGAACTGAATGAAATTCAAGGGAGAGTTCCAGGCCTGAGTTGTATATTTAGTGACCATTAGCATACAGGTGATACTTAAAGGCATGCAATTGAATGAGATCTCCAATGAAGTTAAGAAAGCAGAGAAAATAAGAAGTCCAAGGGCTGAGTATGAGGCACTACAAGTTTGGTCTGGGTGATATAGGAAAAAACACACCATAAATTTGATCCCAGGAAACCAATTGAAGATTAAAAATAAAAAGTTTCCTAAGGAAGAAAAGAGATCAACTTGACTGCTAATGGGTCAAATATTATAATAGCTATCAATTGAGTATTGGATGTAACAATGTAAAGGTTATTGCAGACTTAACAAAAATGAGTTCGATGGAGTGATAGAAGTAAAATTAACGTTGGATTGAATTCAATGGACAGAGAAGAATCTCAGAGAAAATATTGACAACTCTTTCACAGGATTTAGCTATAAAGGGAAGCAGAAAAATGGAAGTCATTCTGTCAAAATGATTTTTTTTTAAGATTGGCAAATTAGCAGGATAATTTCTCATAGAAATGATGCAGCAGAGAGACAACACTTGATGATATAGAAATAAAATTGGAAAGTTGTATAGCAGTCCCTCCTTATCTGCAGTTACATACAGTCAACTTAGGTCTGAGGATATTAAGTGGAAATTTTCAGAAATAAGCAGTACCTTAAATTGCATGCTATTTTAAGTAGCATAATGAAATCTTGTAATGTCCCCCTCTAAGCTGCCTGGGACATGAATCATTCCTTAGTCCATGCTGTAGAAGCTCCCTGCCCATTAGTCACTTAGCAACCACCTCAGTCACCAGATAGACGGTCACAGTATCACAGGGCTTGTGTTCAGGTAACCCTCGTTTCACTTCGTAATAGTCACCATAGAGCAAGAGTAGTGAGGCTGGCAATTCAGATATGCCAAAGAGTAACTATAAAGTGCTTCCTTTCTTGACAAAGGGAAAGTTTTCCACTGAATGATGAAAGAAGATAAATTGTATGTTGACATTGCTAAGATCAAAGTAAGAACAAATTTTCTATCAACAAAATTGCCTAATTCATAAATTATACTTTATGATAGGTATCTAAGTATAGATACAGAAGCAACCTCATTAGTTTCTGGTTTATCCATCATGTATTTTTTTTTTTGCACAAACAAGTGAAGCATGAACACTTTCTTATATTCCTCTTCTCTTATATGAAGGATATTGTACAGTAGATACACTTTTGCACTTTGTTTTCACAGCATGCAGGGTTGTTTTTTTTTGTGGGTTTTTTTTTGTTTTTTTGCTTCACAATAACGTATCTGAAATCATTTCCTATCAGTTTATAAGCATACTCCTCAGATTTGTTTGCAGCTCTATCCTACTCCATTTTGTGGAGGCATGGTAGTTTATTGACCATCTCCTATGTTTGGACACTCAGAGAAGCATTATAATTTTGCTTGGCGAGATGGTTATTGACTCACTGCACTGGGGCAGGTTACCTTTTTTTTCCCTTTTCTAATAAGAGAACTATACTTCCCTGGCCTTTTGATATAAGGAGTGATCTTGTGGCTTACTTTGGCCAATGACATATATACAGAATTAAAATGTGTAATTTCTAGATAGAAGTTTTGGGAGCCAGCTCATAACTCACCATAATCTTTTATATTTTTTGCTACACGATGAGCAAGGTACTTAATAGGCTTTGCTTTGTCATTCTGGATTCTGGGATAAAGACAGTGTGCAGTAAAGCTACAGCCAAGACACAGTGGTTTTGAAATGTGATCAAGAAACAAACCGTTGTGGCTACGTATATGCCACTGAAATTGTGGGATCTTATGCTGCTGTAACATAACTTTTCCTAACCCTTCTGAAGTAACTAGGTAACACACCATATATATGTTAAAGCAATAAATAGAATCCATGCCTTTGTATTAATCTGCTCAGTCTGTTATAACAAAATACATAATCTGGATAGCTTACACAACAGAAACTTACTTCTCACAGTCTAGAGGCTGAAGTACAAGATCAAGTTGCCAACAGGGTGGGTTTCTGGTGAAAACTCTTTTCTTGGCCTGCAAACAGCCACCTTTTTGTTGTATCCTCTCACGGCTTTTCCTTTATGCATGTGAGGAGAGAGAGAGAGAGAGAACCTGGTATACCTTCCTCTTCTTATAAATACCAGTACACTAGTTCTATTGGGTTAGACCAGTGGTCGGCAAACTCATTAGTCAACAGAGCCAAATATCAACAGTACAATGATTGAAATTTCTTTTGAGAGCCTAATTTTTTAAGCTTAAACTTCTTCTAAAGCCACTTCTTCAAAATAGACTCGCCCAGGCCGTGGTATTTTGTGGAAGAGCCACACTCAAGGGGCCAAAGAGCCGCATGTGGCTAGCGAGCTGCAGTTTGCCGACCACGGGGTTAGGCCATTACCCTATGACCTCATTTAACCTTATTACTTCCCTAAAGGTTCTATCTCCAACTAAAGTCACATTGTGAGGTTAAGGCTTCAACATATACATTTCGGAGGGGTACTATTTAGTCAATAACATCCAGCGCTCATTGCCTAAAGTCTCCTTCTATCCCCATTTATCCCCATGCGTCCTTCTTTATCTCTCCCCACCCCCTTTCCCACTGGCTCACAAATATTCATTCTTCCCAATCCAAGGTGCAAGGTATACGTTGCATAACCTAGCAAAGCACAACAAATTTCTTCTTTCTTATCAAGTAAAAATCTTGATGTTTTTCCCCCTCAAAGAATTGCTGAGTGAACTTTTTCACTGGTATACATTTCCATACCTGGCAAATAAACTCAGGAGTCACTGACTTAATGTGATCTTTTCTTCTTTCACTTTAAACACTGATACCTGAATCAATGCTGACAACTGGTAGGGATCCCGATATGCTATGAGGCAGAGGTTCAAAGAGACATGCAACCCAGCATTTTGAAAATATTGCTATCTTCTCAAAAACATGTTAACGATATCATATATTATGTCCTTCAATGATTCTAAAGCTTGTACTCATTTAGTAATTTCCCACTTAAATTCAGTTCCTGAGCAGACATATTGCTTTCCTGTACCAAACAATGAGAAATATATTAACCTTAAATATTTTCCCTTTCCATGGCAGCTGTCATGATAGTCTGTGCTAAATTTATTGTTCATCTATCCTCAAAAAATCCTTTTGGGTGCTTGGTAATATTTATTTCTCTATGTTTTTTTAAGTATTTGCATATTGTGTTATTATACATATTGTTGTTGGTAATGTATTTAATATATGGGATTACCTTATAACTTACATTTGTATAATATCTATAATAATAAAGGGGTAATATGCTAATTAGACCAGACATCATTCCAGACGTCCTTCTGGATAAAGCCAGGGCTGGAGGCAAGCCCAGGTCCCATGTGCTAGAGGGAAGCCAGTGCTGGTAGCCGGGGGAAGGAAGGCCTACTCTTGCATGAATTTTGTGCATTGGGCCTCTAGTCTATAATAATAAAAGTGTAATATGCTAATTAGACCAGACAGCCGAACAACCTTCTGGATGAAGCTGTGGCAGCAGGGGCCGAGGTAGAGGCAGTTAGGGGTAATCAGGCAAGTGGTTAGGGGTGATTAGGCAGACAATTGAGTAGTTAGGGGTAATCAGGCAGGCAGGAGAGTGGTTAGGGATGATCAGGCAGACAGGCAGAGGGGTTCAGGGTGATCAGGCAGGCATGCAGAGTGGTCAGGGGTGATCAGGCAGGAAGGTAAGTGGTTAGGGGTGATGAAGTAGGCAGGCAGAGTGGTTAGGGGCTATCAGGCAGGCAGGCAAGTGAGCGGTTAGGAGCCAGCAGTCCTGGATTATGAGAGGGATGTCCAACTGCCGGATATCCCTGAGGTATCCCAGATTGCGAGAGGGTGCAAGCCTGGCTGAGGGACCACCCCCCTGCCATGCACGAATTTCACGAATTTTCCTCTAGTATATATTATAATGTGGAGTAGAAAGAACTTAAATAAGGCTTTTATTTTTTTTAATTTCTTTATTGATTAAGGTATCACATATTTGTCCTCATCCCCCCATTCCCATCCCACACCCCTCCCCACACATGCCCCTACCCCCTTGTTGTCCTTAACCGCTGGTTAGGCTTATATGCTTGCACACAAGTCCTTTGGTTGATCTCTCCCCTTTACTCCCACCATCCCCTCCCCTCCCTCTGAGGCCCGACAGTCTGATCCATGCCTCCTTGTTTCTGGGTCTGTTCTTGTTCATCCATCTATGTTGTTCATTATTTCCCCTAGATGAGTGAGATCATGAAGACAGAAGAGAAGCAGTCCAGAGATGGAAGATGCTGATGTGGCCTTCCCATACTAGCAGTTAGCAGCTCTGCATCACTGCAGGTTGCCCAGGACCAACCCAGAGAGAGTCGGACCTGCATTACCACCATTTCTCCACCATCCAGACCTGTAATGTCAGTGCTGACATGTATACATAAGGAACTGTTGGACATTGAAATTGGGTCTCAAAAGAACTGTTGGCCCAGAAAGAAACTCACTACAGACTGATTCATTTGCCTGTCACCATAACCACTATTGCTTGTCTCATTTTCTGTTCTTATAAGTGTATTTCTAAATAAGGCTTTTAAATACAGCTTAAATAAGGATATAAATATACTTTTTTGTTTATTACTAGCTGATTGTAATTTTGACTGAAATTACAAGCCAAAAGAACTGCCTTTTTTTGTGAATACACATGACCTTAATGTAAATTACAAAGTAAGATGTATGAATCTGACTAAAAACGTTGATTCTTCTTGCAGGAAAAAAATGTATATGGCCACTGAAAGCTAAGTTTGTCTTTTTTTAAAGGTCATTTAGGAACTCATGTGCTATGGCTTGCCATTTAAATGACCATATAAAGTGTTTTTGTTTAGTTTTTCTTTAATTAAGGGCATAGATTTTAAAACAATCAAAAATTCTAAGTGGCTTTAACTATTTAAAACAAAAACAAGTTGGCTCATATTTATTGTGATATTTACACTATTTTAGAAACAGAAAGTTTCTAGAGATATGGAAAAAAATCTAATTTAACATGAGTGCTTTTATTTCTCAACATAGGTCCATAAGTTCCTAAATTGTTACCTAATTTTGTTGTGTTCTGAATAGTTTTTTTCTTTTCTGAAAAATCAGATGGTTTTAGATGATATTTAAGATTCTTTCCTTTTATCTTGTAATTTGTTAACTTTTTATTGCTCCTAATTGTCTTTAATACCCAATATCCTAGTTTACTATATTAATTTTTATATCTGATCACTTAAGCAAGCAACACTACATACATTATTAATGCTATAAATTTAGACCCATTTTCTATTTGACAAAATAAAAACCTTTTCAAAGTTAGATTTTTTTTTGTAATAGACTTAAAACTTACCTTTCTTTTTTCCCTGTCAGTTATTGACCTTTCTTGCAAGAGATTATTAGCTAAAGGTCATTGCCTTTTTATTTTGTTACCTTAAAGTTAAAGAATTTATTATCTCATCTTTATTACTATGGCAGATCATTTTCTTTATGGGCTGTGTAGTACATAAATAATGCAAGATTTAAAGTCTTAGAATTCCTTTATCAGCATATAGCAAAGTACTTAAAAAAAATCCTTTTCTGGCTGGAGTTAAGAGTTTACTTTTATGCTGAATCCACTAAAGCTTTGGGAACTGCTTATGTATGGCAGGCCAGCTACTGATATTGGGCAGATCTGAGGATAGACCTACCACCTATTGAATTTAATCCCCATTAAATTCACCACAAAACAAATAGATAGAAATGCAATTTTGATTTTTAAGATTATCATTTGGATGACGCTGCCTTGTTTTATTCTATTACTGGGGTTCTAGCATGACTACTAGAATAAGAAAGAAAAAAACTGAAAAATCAAAATGGAAGTATGCAGTAAGAATGGAAAAATAATCTGCATAAATGTGATGCCCGGTAGAAATATTTTTGCAACTGGAAACAGAATGCCCATTTTTACTTTCCTTAGTAGAGTTTAAATAAAATAGAAGACACAAAGGTCCTGGTTGACAAAAATGTAACACGTTTCTCAAGTATTCCAAGTTCTATTACTACCCAGAGGAGGAGAAATAAAAGTCAATATTACACTTTTCCAAAATGCATGTACTGGAATACTGCCAAATAATTATGTGGCAAATTTTGACCTGCTTCAAGATGCTTATCAACAGAGGGTTCAAAAGATCAGCAATTCTGCCTCTAGAAATCTAGAGGCCTAATTAAACTTATTTATATATTCTGAAAATCACTGTTATTTTTAAAGCACTATTAAAAACTGGCTCATGCATTTGATTCCTAAGTCTTCCTAATTGTGACAGATGTTAAACTGCCATAACCCGAGGGGTGGGGGGGACCATAAAATCTTCAATTGACCTGGATTATTTTCTCCATTAAATGTTTGCATGTCGAAATAATTCCATTAGTGCCCTGGCCAGTGTATCTCAGTGGTTAGAGTGTCAGCCTGGGCACTGAAGGGTCACGTGTTCGATTCCGGTCAAGGGCAAGTACCTGAGTTACAGATTCTATCCCTGGTGTGTGAGGAAGGCAACCAAACGATGTCTCTCTCTCTCATATCTATGTTCTCCCTGTCTCTTTCTCTCCCTCCATCCCTCCCTTCCACTCACTCTAAAAATAAATGGAAAAAATATCCTTGGGTAAGGATTAACCAAAATAATAATAATAATAATAATAATAATAATTCCATTAACTGGTATTGAATAATAATACAAGAACAAAGTTTTAGTGTAAAATAGTATAAACAAAATCTCCTACATACACAGCATAATGATAATAGACATTCAAATGCAAATTTTTAAAAAATATATTTCATTGATTTTTACAGAGAAGAAGGGAGAAGGATAGAGAGTTAGAAACATCAATGAGAAAGAAACATAGATCAGCTGCCTCCTGCACACCTCCTACTGGGGATGTGCCCGCAACCAAGGTAAATGCCCTTGACCGAAATCAAACCCAGGACCTTTCAGTCCGAAGGTCGACGCTCTATCCACTGAGCCAAACCAGTTAGGGCTCAAATGCAAATATTTAATAAAATAGCTTTAAAATCTTTTTTCTCACTTCTCTTTTTTTTATGTCTCACTATGGATTCAATTAATAAAGCAATAAAAAGAACTACAGACATATTTAAAAAATATTCAACAAATGTTAAAAACAAAACAAATATTGGTGAACTGTGATTTTAACAAGAAAAATAAATCAACAAAATACATGGTGTTATGGATTATTTTTATCATTTGGTCATTTTCTAAAGTGTTTTAGAGTATGGGGAAAATGGAGACACCAGAGTTCGAATTGAAGTTAGGAATAGTTCAAAATTTTTATCCAGTTTAACTAATTGAACATTCTCTTTAAAAAAATTAAAGAAAGTAAAACTAGTATAATTTACCTTTGCACACCTATTTGTACCTGCAATAAAAATTTTAAGTAGTTCTACATATTTTATTTTACAAATGTATAAAAGGATGAGATGAATATGGTCATAATTATTAAATCATTAAATTAATTGATAATTATTTTAATAATATCATTAATAATATTTTAAGTGTCATGTGGATATGGCATTTTGAATAATTTAACACAAGAAAATTAAATTGATTTTATAGGAACAAAAATGCTGCAAAGTCTGTCAATAACTAATTTATCAAAAGTTTTTAATATAGCAAAATACTATATAGCAAATAGTTATTTAGCACTTTGTATATGAAGATGAGGCCTGGCCAGTAAATAAGAAAGGTTCTGGGTGAAGAAACAGTACAAAGGTGACAGATCAAAAATCTATGTAATACAAGTCATGATTAAATAGGAGATAAATAAAGATACAAATAATGTCCTAAAAAGGATTTCAGAAATAATTTCATGGACCTGAACAGGGGTGTATACAATTGTTTAAGCAGTTTTGTGACTATTGATTAGCAGAATAGTTTTAACACATGGGTGAAGGAATAGTATATTTTAAGAAATATACTATGAGACAAAAAGGTGGACCCAAATATAAGATTTATGGTTTGTCAAATAGCATAAATATACATTTGTTTATTTAAACAGTAGAGGCCCAGTGCACGAAATTCGTGCATGGGTAGGATGCATAGGCCTGGCCGGTTTTCAGGGCTGATCAGGGCCTCCCTTCCCTGGCTACCGGCTGCCGGCTGGGGCCTCCCTTTATTCTGCGCCGTCCCCTGGTGATCAGCACACGTCATAGTGAGTGATAGAACTCCTGGTATTCCGGTTGAACTCCCATGGGGACACTTTGCATATTATCCTTTTATATATATATAGATGGGAATATTTCCCTACTAGTATGATAGTATTTCCACTGGGCCCATTAAAACATATTAATATTTGTTGCACACATCACTGAAAAAAATAGGACATGATCCTTCTGCTCTAAAAAAAAATATATAGTGATAAAGAAAAAACATGATCTTTCATGTGAATATGCTCAAGCATTTTGAAGAAACAGATCAGTGACTTAGTGCAAAAGCTTTTCCAGCCTATCAAGTAAATACATATTTAACAACTTTGTAAATTTCAGGTCAATGGTGCAATAGACCAAAAAGTCTTGGAGCTGTTATACTGTATCCTTTTAATGTACATTTAGGGAATTTAAAAATTGCAGATTATTGACTTGATTATTGAAGCAGAGTAGCCATTACAGTTTATCAGGTAATTAAATATTCTACCATAAAGAAGTACATTTATAGGATGCAGTCATAACTTATTAATAGAATTAAATGTAATATTACTTTCAAAACCACTTGGTTAATTTTGAATTATTTTGCACATATCCTATTCTTCCCCATAATACATGTTTCTTCCATGTGTAAGGTACCTGTCTGGGTCTGAAAATTTAACTGACAAAAACAAATTAATAGTAGAAAAACATGTGAATTTATTTAATATAAGGTTTACATGGTAATGGGATACTTACTAAAGAAACGAAGACCACTTAGATCTGTGTATTTTTATGCTATTGTGATGAAGACTGGGCAGTTGTGTAAAAATATGGTAGGTTAAGGAGTATGAGGTACTCCCTTCCTCTCTCTCTAAAATCAATAAAAACATATCCTCATGTGAGAATTAAAAATTAAAAAAGAAATCAATGGGTAAGCCATAGGCACTAATGTTTAGCAACATGATAATATTATGACTAAGGCTGAACATTGGCTAATGTTGCACTACAGATGATGTCAATAATAAAATTCAATAATTATGGTTTTTATGCAATTAAAATAGCACAAACAATATCAGTCAGTGGTTTTTCACTTTGGCTTGAATTAGAACCACCCGGCAGAACTTAGAGTCACAACTCTGTTTCTGATATAATTGGTTTCCAGTGAAACTTAGTAAATTTCCCAGGTAATTTTAATGTACAGCTAAGGGTGGACAAAAATATTCAAATTTTTGTTATTCTGCATAACTTAAAATTATTTGATATTTTATGAAAAACTTTGAATTTAAACATTGTGGCATTTTCTAACAATTAGTGCTTTTGTTCATTGCTATCTCCAAAGCACGTATCTCATAAACTACAAGTGCTTAATTAATAGTTATTGAGTTTTAAAGTATATGAATAACTGAATGAACAAACAAAGAAACAAAGGATGAATGAATGAATCACAGTATACTCAAGCTATAGCTATAGTAATTATTCTAGTAAATGACATTTCATAAAACCATTAATAGAACCATTGCTTCATGAGATGTTTATTTTGCTTTTTATGTTCTTCCTTTATTTTGATGATTCTCAATGTTTACTGCATATCAGAATTATTCGGAGGTTTGTTAAAACACAGATTGCTTGGTTCCAACCCCAAAGTTTCCTAGGGGACACCTGGGAACTTACTGCCTTTCAGGGACCACACTTTAAGAACTGCTGCTCAAACTCAAATGTCAACCTTCTTTTAGAAATCTTTGTAGCTTATCCAAAGACTTTCACACAGGTCTAACAGATCCCACCTGCCTGATGTGCTGGTATCACTTGGCCCTCATCATATTATCCTGTGGAAATTGAAGTGGCAAGAACCTCACGTGACAACCTTGTCCCTGCTTTGTTGTGACGAATGCTATCTTTTATTTCTGACCCAGGGATTTAATGTCTTCTGCCAGTATTCACTCAATTGAGAATCTGCAAGTAGGATAAAATTTCTGATCAGTCACAATTCTTTCAACAGCACATATAAAAATATAACAACAATTTCACAACTTCTTTACAGTGTAGTGAATGGCAGTTTTCCTGGCATGTTGTAACATTGACTTTGAAAAGATCTATTTGTAGATGGAAGTCCTGAATAGTTACTTTTCTTCAGTTTAAGTGGGATTCTTAGAGGTTATAATTCATTTTAGAAAGAAATAAAAGAAAGAAGAGAGAGAGAGAGAGAGAGAGAGAGAGAGAGAGAGAGAGAGAGAGAGAAAGAAGAGAGAGAGAGAAGAGAGAAGAAAGAAAGAAAGAAAGAAAGAAAGAAAGAAAGGAAAGAAAGAAAGAAGAAAGAAAGAAAGAAAGAAAGAAAGAAAGGAAGAAAGAAAGAAAGAAAGAAAGAAAGAAAGGAGAGAAAAAAATGTATGTATGTGGTTCTAATTGAACCAGAAAATGGACCATGTATGACTTTTCTTAGAGGCTAGTCATTCATTCATTTCAAATCTGATTCTATAAATAGCAACAATAAAACCACTAAAATAGTTTAAGCAATCTCACCGGCATCTCTGGAGAATTTGTGGCTGACCTTTGTGATAAACTCAACCTAAAATGTGTGGATTAGTATCTATTATTATGTAGAGGAGGTCTGGTGTAATTTTTTCCAGTTTTATTCAGATATAATTGACATATATCACTTTATAAGTTTAAGATGTACAGCATAATAATATGTCTTACATATATTGTGAAATGATTACTACAAGCCCGCCAAATTTTAATAGACTTCATTTTTTTGAACAACCTAAAGTTCACTGCAGTATTGAACTAAGGGTACAGATATACTCCCTGCTCCTACACATGATAGCTCCCCACCAGAGTAATATATTTGTTACAACTGATAAACCTACATGAATATATCACTATTACCCAGAGACCATAATGTACATTTGGTCTTACTCTTGCTGTTGTGTGTTCTATAGGTTTTGAAAAATTCATAATGATGTAGATTTTCTCTTATATCATTACTAGAGGACTGGTGCCCAAAATCCATGCCAATTAGGGCCATCTTTCCCAGTACTGATTGGGTCCGGGGCAGTGACCAGGAAGGGACTGTGGGAGGGACCGCAGGAGGGCTCCAAGACATGTCCAGCCCTGTCTCACCCAGTCCCGATCAGCAGGACCCCAGCAGCAAGCTAATCTATCAGTTGGAGCATCTGCACCCTGGTGGTTAGTGCAAGTCATAGCGACCAGTTGGTTGACTGCTTGGTCGGACATTAGCATATTAGGCTTTTATATATATACTAGAGGCCCAGTGCATGAAATTTGTGTACGGGGGGGGGGGGGTATCCCTCAGCCCGGCCTGCACCCTCTACAATCCGGGACCCCTCAGGGGATGTCCAACTGCCAGTTAAGGTCTGATCCCTCAGACATCCCTCTTGCAATCCAGAACCACTGGCTCCTAACCACTCATCTGCCTGCCTGCCTAATGCTTCCAACTGCCCTCCCCTGCTGGCCTGGTCACCCCCAACTGCCCTCCCTTGCCAGCCTGATCTTCATCCCCAAATACCCTCGCCTGCTGGCCTGATCTTGCCCACAACTGCCCTCCCCAGCCGGCCTGATCTCACTCCCAACTGCCCTCACCTGCTGGCCTGGTTGCCCCAGCTGCCCTCCCCTGCCAGCCTGGTTGCCCCCAACTGCCCTCCTCTGCCAGCCTGGTCACCCCTAACCCCCTGCCAGCATGATCTCGTCTCTACCTGCTCTCCCCTGCCAGACTGATTGCCCCTAACTGCCTCTGCCTTGGCCCCCACCACAATGGCTTTGTCCAGAAGGAAGTCAGACATCCAGAAGATGCCTGGTCAACCTGGTCTAATTAGCATATTACCCTTTTATTAGTATAGATAGATTATATAGGATAGGATTGCTAAAATGGGGTGGAGGATTTTTCAGCAGGAGGAGATGCTCTTGGCAGACAAAAATACATAACCCCTATATCTCGACTGATAGCCAGCCATATGCACTATACTGCCAAAACGGTTATTAAAAAACTAGAGGCCCGGTGCACGAAATTTGTGCATGAGGGGTGTGTGTCCCTCAGCCCAGCCTGCACCCTCTCCAATCTGGGACCCCTTGAGGGATGTCCGAATGCCCGTTTAGGCCCAATCCCAGTGGGTTCGGGCCTAAACGGGCAGTTGGACATCCCTCTCACAATTCAGGACTGCTGGCTCCCAACCTCTCGCCTGCCTGCCTGCCTGATTGCCCCTAACCACTCCCCTGCCAGCCAGATCGACGCCTAACTGTTCCCCTGCCAGCCCAATTGCCCCTAACTGCCCTCCCCTGCTGGCCTGATCATCCTCAACTGCCCTCCCCTACAGGCCTGTTCCCCCCATACTGCCCTCCCCTGGAGGCCTGGTGACCCCCAACTTCCTCCCCTGAAGGCCTGGTCACCCACAACTGCCCTCCCTGCTGGTCTGTTCCCCCCCAATGGCCCTACCCTGCAGGCCTGATTCCCCCCCCCAACTGTCCTCCCTTGCAGGCCTGGTCACCCCAAACTGCCCTCCCCTGCCAGCCTGGGTCCCCCACAACTGTCCTCCCCTGCAAGCCTGGGTCCCCCGCAACTGCCCTCCCCTGCAGGCCTGGTCACCACCAACTGCCCTCCCCTGCTGGTCTGATTGCCCACAACTGCCCTCCCCTGCCAGTCATCTTGTGGTGACCATCTTGTGTGTTGGAATGATGGTCAATTTGCATATTACCTCTTTATTAGATAGGATTGAACCTCTTTTTTACACCTTACACCAAACAGCTGTTGCCCTTAAAACCCCTCCTCAGCCCCCACCTTAGGTTCTGCCTTCACAGTTCACCCAGATTTGGTTCTAATTGGTCGGTTTCTATGCCAGTCAGCATAAAAAGCTCTGCCTCCTAGGCAGCCATTGGCTCCTCTGGGAAATCCAGAATGGCACCACCTTCACATTGGCGCCAGCCCTTCAGTCACACCCCCAGTCCACTATCAGGTATATCTCTGGCCGCTCTGAGAAGCGACACCTCAGGTCTGTGCTGGTGGCAATTTTGAATTCTCATCCCTGACCTAACCTTCTTACAGTGTGAGCTCCATAAGACCTTGTTCTTGTTCATTCTTAGTTCACTCATAGACTCTACCTGTGTCTATGCATCTATGCTAGCACCGCATGGTGACTGGTCGAACAGTCATTTCGGTCGTCACGGTCACTGCCTTTTTATATAGAGAGATAAATTGTAACTCAGGATGTGGAATGCTCGCCACGCACTTTCCCTCCAGCACCTGGTATTGGAGACCTCATGTCCTTCCAAGGCTCTGCTCACCCTCTTCAGCTACTACACGAAGTAAATTGCAACGTGTGCATGGAAACCCTTGGCAGGCTCCATGGGTGTGCCTTTACTTCTCTGCAGTTCCAATTACCCCAACATAAGGAGAGACACCCTCATTATCAGGTAACACCATCGTGGTAAGACCCATGCTCAGTTTTGAGTATGCCATGGGTCACTCTAGATGTTTGGCTCAGTGGATAGAGCCACGGCCTGCAGACTAAAGGGTCCTGGGTTCAGTTCCAGTCAAGGGCACATTCCTGGGTTGTGGGCTCAATTCCTAATAGGGGGCATGTGAGAGGCAGCAGATAGATTCTCTCTCATCATTGATGTTTCTATCTCTCTCTCCCTCTGCTTTCCTCTCTGAAATCAATAAAAATATACTAACAAAAATAAAAATAAAAAGGCCATGAATCAAATGTTGCTACTCTCCATCCATCCAGTCCCCTCACACCCTCTTTTGTCTTCTCATCCACACACACACATTCTGCTGGGGTCTGTAAAATGGGGGGTCGGGATTTCTACTTCAACCAAGGGCAACTCTTCTGCAAGGCCCACCTTCTCCACCCATCTCTGTCCCCAGTCCTGTGGGGTCTCTCCCTCCCTCTCCTCCATCTAACTTGGTGGGCCCTGCTCTGCCCCCTCCTCCTGCAACCTCCTGTCTGCAGTCTTCCCCTTTCTTCTCAGGGGTAGAGCTCCCCAAAGATTGTGTCTGCAGGACAGAGCAGGGCTGTGCAGGGCAGGGAAGGTGGTGTGTATGAGGCAGTGCAGGCAAGGCTGTGTAGGCCATGCAGCAGTGCTGAGCTTTTCAGGTTGAGCCCAGGCAGGGCCTTGGAGGAGAGCTAGGGTGACGGGTCATGGGGAGGAGGGCAGGCTCCATGTCCCATGGGAGAGGCTCTAGGCTCCTTGGCTGCTCCCACTCAGCAGCTTTTCTAGGCCCCTGTGCAGCTGTCACCCTCTGTCCCTCACTGCCTCTCACTTCCTATCAAGTTTTGGACTTGATTTCTCTGACTCAGCTCCACCCCTCTCTCTGCTGTGTCCCCCAGGAGCCCAAGACCAACCCTTGGCCTCAGGCAGGCACAACTAGCCCATCCCCTGTAATGGTGCTACCCACTCTCTGGAGTAGTTAGTGAAACTTAAATAAAAAGCAGCAGCTCTGAAGATTGTAAATTGTGCACTGAGAATGCCACAGGCTGGGGAGGGCTATGCAGTCCATGGCTGTTGGATCATGTGTAGCAGCCTCCTGCACCACCCAGACTCCCCTGGCTCCCACCCCTACCTGCCTCTGCCTGGGGCTCAGGCCAAACCCTGGGAGCTATCTGATTGCTTTCACCTCACACCTCACCTTCCAGTCCAGCCTACCAGTGCCCACAGCAAGCTAACCTATCGGTTGGAGTGTCTGCCCCCTGGTGGTTAGTGCGCATCATAGCGACTGGTTGAGCAGTTGAACTCCCAGGGGAACTCCAGTCAAGGGGACAATTTGCATATTAGGCTTTTATTATATAGGATGTTCTAAGAATGTTATAGTTTTACATGCAAGTTTGTAATCCATTTTGAGTTTATTTTTGTGCAGGATTTAAGGTCTGTGACTAACTTCTTTTGCCTGTGACTGTCCAGTTCTTCCAGTACTATTGTTAGAAAAAAACTGTTTTTGCTCCATTGCATCGCATTTCTTCTTTTTTCAAAGATTAATCAATTATACTCATAGGGATCTATTTTTGGTCTATTCTGTTCCATTGATCTATTTGTCTTTGTTTTGTCAATACCACACTGTCTTGGTTGCTATAGCTCTATAGTTAGTCTTGATGTCAACTAGTGCCAGTCCTTGAACTTAGTTTTAATATCTTGTTGGCTATCCTGCCTATTTTGTCTCTCCATATAAACTTTAGAATAGGTAAGTCAATACCCACAATGTAATTGGCTGTGATTTAGATTGTGATTGCACTGAAACTAGCAATCAAGTTGGGAAGAACTGATATTTTGACAATTGACAATTGACATCTTATCTATGAGTGTGGACTATCTTTCCACTTATGTATTTCTTCTTTGATTTTGTTTCTCATAGTTTTGTAGGTTCCCTCATGTAGATCTACTATTGATAGATTTATAACTAAGTATTTCATTTGGGGGCTGCTAATGCAAATTTTACTTTTAATTTCAAAATTCACTTATTCATTCTTGTTATATAAGAAAGCAATTGATTTCTGTATATTAACTATGTATTCTGTAAAATTGCAATAATAACTTAGTTGTTCCAGGAGGGTTTTTGTTAATTCTTTCAGATTTTTTTATTTAGACCATCATGTCCTCTGCAAATTTTTTTCTTCATAATTTGTAACACTATACCACTTCACAGGCAGTATAAATACCTTATAATAACAAAATAGTCCTAATTTCTTTCTTCCATCCTTTGTGTTTTTGTGATCATTTATTTCACTTATATATAAATACTAGAGGCCCAGTGCATGAAATTCGTGCATGGAGGGGGGGTTCCCTCAGCCCAGCCTGCACACTCTCAAATTGGGGACCCCTTGGAGGATGCCCGACTGCTGGTTTAGGCCCTGTGGGATCGGTCCTAAACCAGCAGTTGGACATCCCTCTCAGAATCTGGAACCACTGGCTCCTAACTGCTCACCTGTCTGCCTGCCTGATCCCCCTAACTGCCCTCCCCTGCTGGCCTGATCTTGCTCCCAATGGCCCTCCCCTGCTGGCCTAATCTTGTCCCCAACTGCCCTCCTCTGATGGCCAATTTGGTTCTGATTGGTCGTTTCTATGCCAGTCAGAGTCAAAAGCTCTGCCTCCTAGGCAGCCATTGGTGCCCCACAGCACCCAGATTTGGCTCTGATTGGTTGGTGTCTATGCCAGTCAGCATCAGAAGCTCCACCTCCTAGGCAGCCATTGGTTCTTCACAGCACCCACATTTGGTTCTGATTGGTCGGTTGCTATGCCAGTCAGCATCTCTGGGCCTATGAATGGGCCCTGATCAGAAAGGCACTGCTGATCAGCAGCCCTGGTGGAGGCCTGGAGAGAAATGGAGGTATGGCTGCTGGCCAGACTGGGAGAGAAAGACAAAGGCAAGTGCTGACCAAGAGCTGCCTCAGAGGCTATCGTACAGTCCTGCTTCTCTCTTCAGGCGTCTCTCTGGCCCTGATTCACAGCCCCCTCAGCAGTCAGTGCTGGGGCACTGAGCCTGCAGCGGAAGCAGTCAGCGCTGGGTTACCCTGGCAATCCAGCGCTGACTGCAGGACTGACTTCCAGTTGGTCAGCTTCAGTTGTTACTGGTCGTTACAACCCAGGGTTTTTATGTATTAGGATGCCTGAGCATATATGTACTGGTATGTACATAATATATACATACTATATATATATATACACACACACACACACACACACATATATATATGTACATATATATACACACATATATATATGCACACATACTTATATATAGTTGATATTATTTTGAACAGTTATCTGTTAAATCAATTAAGAATTTTAAAAAGTATTTTTTATTTCAACTTCACTTATTTATTTTCCAGTATTCTTTCTTTCTTTATATAGAACCAAGGTTTCAACCTTTATCATTTTCTATTTCTCTAAATAACTCCTTTTAGCCTTTCTTGAAGGCAGGCCTATGAACAACAAAATTCTTCAATTTTTGTTTGTCTGAGAAAGTATTTTTTCTTGACTTTTCCAGGATAATTTTGCAGGATACAGAATTCTAGGTTGTTGGGTTTTTCTCTCTCAGCACTATACTTTACTCCACTCTCTTCTTGCTTGCATAGTTTCTGAGAAGTTGAATATAATTCTTATCTATGTCCTTCTATAATTAAGGGGTTTCTCCTTCCCCCATACAATAGAATTTTTTTTTAATCTTTGATTTTCTGTAGCATGAAAATTATATTTTTAGTCATAAATGTGTTTGGCATTTATCATGCTTTGCATTCTCGGAGTTTCCTTAGTCTGTGGAATAGTGTCATTAATTTGGGAAAATTCTTAGTCATTTTTATTTTAAATGCATTTTCTGTACCTTTCTCTCTTTTATGTCTTTCTAGTATTTCCATTACATGAATGTTGTACTTTTTGTAGTTGTCCCACATTTATTGGATATTCTCTTCTGTGTTTTTAATCTTTTTTTTTTTTTCTTTTCTGTTTGCTTCTCTCTTTTGGAGGTTTCTATTGATATATTCTCAAGCTCAGAAATTTTTTTTTTCTCAGTTGTGTCAGTCTACTTGCTAATAAGGTCGTTATTTTTATTTGTTTGTTTTTATTTCTTTTAATTTTTTTTTCTTTACTGATTAAGGCATTACATATGTGTCCTTATCTCCCCATTGCCCCCACTCCCACTCATGCTCTCAACCCCTGGTGGCTGTGTCCATTGATTAGGCTTATATTCATGCATACAAGTTCTTTGGTTGATCTCTCTCCCTTACCCGCACCCTCCCCTACCTTCCCTCTGAGGTCATTATTAAAGTTATCCTTCATATCAATTAAAGTGCTTTTGATCTCTAGCATTTACTTTTTGGTTCTTTCTTAGAATTTCCATCTTTATGCTTATGTTGTCCATTTGGTCTTACATGCTGTCTACTCTCTCTAAAGGTCGTTAGCTGTCTACTCTCTCTAAAGGTCGTTAGCTCATTAATTTTTTTTATTTTTTTTTTTTAAGATTCCAAGTCCTTGTTATTTGAGTCTGGTGCTGATGTTTTCTCTTTAAATCTTTTAGTATGCCTTGGAATTGTTTTTCTCGATAACTAGCCATGATTTACTGAGTAAAAGGAAATGTAAATAGGCTTTTTGTAATGTTTCGGTAATATGTGAGGAAGGGGAGGCGTTCTGTGGTCCTATGATCAGGTCTCAGTCTGTTGGTGAGCCTATATCTCTAGACTGTGAACTTCAGAAGTACTTCTCACCCTCTTCTTCCTCCTCCCCTCCTAGTCGGGACAGGATGGTTAGAGTGAGCTGGAATTGTGTCTTGTCCTTCCTCCATGTGAAAAGCTACAGCTGGCTGGGTTTGGTTATTTCAGTTTTCCTAGCCCAGTGGTCGGCAAACTCATTAGTCAACAGAGGCAAATATCAACAGTACAACGATTGAAATTTCTTTTGAGAGCCAAATTTTTTAAACTTAAATTTCTTCAAAATAGACTCGCCCAGGCCGTGGTATTTTGTGGAAGAGCCACACTCAAGAGGCCAAAGAGCCGCATGTGGCTCGCGAGCCGCAGTTTGCCGACCACGGTCCTAGGACATTGAGGCTCTGGTAAAACACCAGCAGGTTATACTTGTTTTCCCTAAGAGCAGACCTTGCTAAGAAAAAGGAGGTTCTGGAGTATTTAAAAATAGTTCATCCCCATGCTGGAATTACAAGGGGATCTTTATTTTATATTTACTATGAGGGCCTGATAATCTCCTGGAGGTAAAACTCACAAAAGTGTGTGGTGTCCCCAATGGCTAGGTCTCTTTGAAGCTTTTAATGCTTCAGTTTATCCACAAAGACCCTCCAGCAATTGTCAGTCAACTACAGCTCAGTTTTCCTTACCCCAGCACTGGTTCCCATAGAGATTTCAGCTCAAGCGTTTCTTCTCCTCAAAATGGTGATTCTTGATACTTGCCTGTCTGTCTCTCCAGTTTTGGTGGCAACAGTTTGCCCTCAGACCCAACTTTCTTACAGATCTAACAAAAGTTGTTGATGTTTTAGTTTACACAGCTTGTATTGGTTAGAAAATAGTGGCAGCTTCTAAGCTGATGACATGCCAGACCCCGTACTATTTCTTTTTGAAGTAAACAAGCCATTTGAAGCTAAAAGGATGTTCAGTCTTTTTTCTCCTCTATTTTTATACTCCCATGGTACAGTCTAATGAAAAGAAGAAAAACCTTTAAAAAATGTTTTCTTGCACTTCAAGCTTCATTTTTTTCTCATTAGCCATTCATAACAGCCAGCTTGATCAGCAGGAAATGTAGCTGACAAATGAAAATGCTTAGAAATATTTTCTTCATTATTTCCTTACTGATCCCACCCCCTTTGCTTTTCCTCATGATGAATGATTACCAGAGAAACAAGTTGTTAACTTATGCTTAAGAATACTACTTGCTGATATTAAAAAAATCAGATGTCTTGCTGATATTAAAAAAAAAAAAGTGACTTTGCTGATGTTGGCTCTTTTATTTCATAATTATTCTAATATTTTTATCCAAAACTATAAACTTTTTATTTTAGGAGTTTTGTACTAGTATATATCACTCATGAAAATAATGCCTTGCCCTTTAGATAAAATAAGTTTAGAAATCTGAATTTATAGCATCTATTACAAAATGAATCTTTTGGAAGAAAACCTCTTCTTTCACTAAAAGCTTTGATTCTCTCATAAGAAACAGGAAATAAAAACATAATTATATGCTGTGTTACAAAATAAATTTCTGTGTTAACCAGTCTAACCTATATTTCCAAAGTCCTCTTTCACCTTTACTCTGACTTGAAGTTCTACAAATATGGACTTTTTTAAAAATTAAAATTTAATTGCATTTTTTCTTTAGTGGTCTCTCTGTTTATCCATATGTTAAAGGGAAATCCAGACTTCCTCACCCCCTTTAAAATATGCAATATTTTCCTAAAACAGTAATTAAAGTTGATTACATATTTAAAGGTGCTACCAATTTTGTACACGCTTTCTTGTTTTTAGGTGATCATTAGGGGAAAAGATAATCAAAATCTCCTTAGCCCATATTTCTAATTTCAGAGATAGGACTTGAACAGATATTAGATGGCCAAACCACAAACTCAATTTTACCTCAAACCCATCTTCTTCTTTCAATACAATTTTTTTTTTACCTAAAACTCTACATATGTCTTCTTTTTTTATTAGCACATAATTTCTAAGACTTCTTATTAGCATTTAAAATATTTTACTTGATTTATCTAGGTTCATTTCTTAAAATATTTTCCTGGAATATTTTCTGCATTTTGAATAACAAGAACATAGAATGGGGATTGGCAAATAAGCTTCCATCAATAATGAATGTGGTTGGAGAAAATCCTAGACTTTATTTGTTGCCATTAATGCTATGATGCAGACCATTACAACATGTCTACCAATATGGTTATGTAAATTTGCATCCTTAATGATTCTGTTGCTCCAGGTTGATTTATATTCCACAGTAAAAAGTTTGTTTGCTTTATAACAAAATTATAACCAGGCAGGATAAGAGCCTCTAGGGCAATAATTGCTTCACAGTAGGGGGCATCTACATCTCAAATTGCTATGCATCTGGCCTCTAAATCATCTGTACAGAAGATGGTACTGCCAGCCAAAAAAGCAGCAAAAGCAAGGCCTATTTATCAATATACAGAGTACAATATGTCTGAGGTATCTATAATTTAGTCATATTTTTTAAAAACGAAAAACAAACAAGAGAATCTAAGCCAGACTTGATAGTTTAAAAATGAAATTAAATTTATGAATCTGGGACTGTGCTAGAAAAATCAAGATCCTATTGTTACCAGAATCTGGGAATGTGCTAGAAAAATCAAGCTCTAAAAATTTTCTAGACCAAAGTAGTAACAATACAAACTTATAAAAATAAGAAATAACCCATACAGGAGTTGGTAAAATAGGCTTACAGTAGTGAGTACATGAAACAGAGTTTATTCTTATATTAGTATTCATTATTATATTTTATCTGTCATATGCTAAGTACTAAGCTATGTGTTGTAGGTTAGATGTACATTTTATCCTCATTCTAAATGTATGACATACTGAGAATTGCTGTAATTTATCACTGAGGAAATTAAGGCTTCAAGAATTAGGGAAATTGGCCTAAACCCACAATTAGCATGTAGCCACTTGAGAGCATAACGTTTTGTGTTTTTTTCTGATGCCTAAGTTTGTTTTGGGATATTTACCTGTATATCTAGATTTGTATGAATTTTATATCTATTCCAAAATCTAAAATAGCTTTCAGGAATAGTAAGCAAATAAACATATATAAGATTCAGCTCCAATTTGAAGTTCTGAAGTTATTTGCTGCTATTTAAGGAGATGTGGCTATTCCTGAATAAGGCACACTATTGGCTAACATGTTAGTACATGTGTAGTGGTCATCAGAAAGACAGAACTGGCTAAGTTTTTTTCAAGGCAGCATTCCCAAGCATCCAGGGACCCTCCCACTTTCTACCTTACATCACCCTATTTCATTTCCTACATGGCATTCATCAGGGTGTAAAACTATTGACTGTATTTAATTTTATCTTACCCTCTGTCTACCTCCTCTTACACTTAGCATCCAGAGAACAGATTCCTTGTCATACAGTTCTCAGCAAAATCCTCAGAATTTAGAACAGTGATGGAAACATAGTAACCACTCCACAATTATCTGTGGAAAGAATGAATAAAGGAAAGAATGAGTGAAAGTAAGAGATACTTCTTGGAGGAGCTGTAAAGAATGGAAGTGAGCCCAGCTAGTGTTGCTCAGTGGTTGAGTGTTGACCCATGAACTAAGAGATCACTGGTTCAACTCCAAGTCAGGGCACATGCCTGGGTTTCTGGATTGATCCCCAGGAGGGGGAGTGCAGGAGGCAGCACATCAATGATGTTTCTCTCACTCTATCCCTCTCCCTTCCTTTCTCTCTAAAAACCAATAAAAACATTTTTTTTTAAGAAGAAGAAGAATGGAAGTAAAGAGCAGTAAGGAATTTGTAACTATGTAAAAACTCCATTTCATTAACATGACCCTTTCTCCTTTCCATCCTTCCACTTCCTTCCTTAAACATTAAGCCACTTAGGATATCAGATTCTGGTCAGCATCTGTCTTAAGAACAAAGCTTCAAGACTATTGACTACGGAAACAGTGTCATCAAACTAAAGATAACATCTTGACTTCAGTTGTATTTCAGCCCCAGGCTCATCAAAGGGGAAGAATCCTATTACCACACCCTCAGGAAACTAGACAGACTGATGCTAGTGGACATCTGGACCTGATACAATGATTAACTAATTCCCACCCGGGTCCAAACAATCAGCAGAGCCCAAGACTGGAAGTCCCTTAATCACCATGAGTAATTTTTCCCCCCATATATAACCTGTCTCTATGGGGGCCATCGGAGAGCCAGGACTTTGAGCACAAGCTCACCTGTGACTCTGGGCATGATGCCATTATCTTTATTAATAAACCTTTACTTCCTGTTTGCATTTGATTGGGCTTTGATGCATGCAGGCAAACAAACCCCTTAATTTGGTAACAAAATAATCTCCAAACACCTGTTAGCTATATGTTAACTTTTTCTTACTATGTGAGAAACTCTCCAATATAAAGTATTATAAATGTAAGCTGGAAACTATAAAAGTTAACAGTGTTAAATTTAGGGTCAGTTTATTCTGAGAGGACAGGGAAGTAATCCAAGAAGTCACACTTTGATAAAAAGGCTACTCAGTAGGTGGAAGGAGACCAAAGAGTGTCAGAATATTGGTAAAGTAAAAATATATATGAATGAAACTCTATAGTGCCTGAAGATATTTCTACCAAAAGTAAATTTGGCTTTTCTGAATACATAACATTCCATATTTCACATGACAATATAAAATTTTATCCAGGTTTGAGAAATACTTGTGAGAAGAGATCAAATATAGAGATTGGTATTTTCTCTTCAGGGGCAAGGGACTCTTGGCTAATATGTTGATCAGGGGATGGAAAGTACAATTAAGATATATGCAAGAGATTTCCTCCAGGATTAGAGTCATTAACCTTTTACCCAGCTGATTTAAAACACCTGAGGCTAATATTGGCGCTTAAAAAACCTAGAGTCTGTCACTACTGGTTTTCAAGTATTATGTAGGAAACTGAAAGGCATGGAATCCAGGTGGTGTTTTCATCTTTTATCCATTTGAAGGTCATATCTTTGGACGAGAAAAGAAGACACGAGAAATGAACAGCTGGTTGCATAAATGGCATCAAAGAACAAGATTTGGTTTTTTTGGACCATGATTATTCTAACAAAATCACCAGCTCTTGAACAACAAAGTCTATCTCATGGGTCTGGAGAGAACATATTTTTCAGGACATTACTGACATAATCAAGAAGATTTTTAAATCTCAGGAGGAAAAGTGAACATCATGAAGAAATCTCAATAATAAATAACATGATGTATATCAAGTAAAATAAGGAGAAGAAAAACAGTAGTGTGGATACCTACTTTTTTAAGGAAAAAAAAGCACTGTGTATTTAGAATGCAACTTAATGCCTTTATATTTCTAAATGCTTTTATATTTCTATAATGAGATAAATATTAAATCTTAAAGTGAAGAAGACAAACATAGTGTGGGATATTGATCTAAATTGTTATAATGATAGCTAGACAATGCTTAGGAATAGCAATCCTACTAAGAAGAGAAAAGTAGATTTTTACATGAAGAT
The DNA here is from genome assembly GCF_027574615.1 of Eptesicus fuscus. Classification (NCBI taxonomy): domain Eukaryota; kingdom Metazoa; phylum Chordata; class Mammalia; order Chiroptera; family Vespertilionidae; genus Eptesicus; species Eptesicus fuscus. The sequence goes on from NC_072475.1 coordinate 35,821,824, forward strand.
AATGTATAATAATTTTTAAATTCACTTAAAGGGAAAAAACACTTGGTTAGGGGGAGAAAAAGATATCAAAGGCATTCTACTTGGGAAATATACTACATCTGCCTGACCAACCACAATGATTTCTTAAGCAAAGATTACAAATAAGCAAAGTGACAAGGTGTCTTAGTAATAGTGTTTATCTAGGAATTCCATTTTAAGAAAGCTCAATATATGATAAATTCTTGAATTATTTTGACTTGATAGTAATTCTCTTTTAAATATATTAGAAAGAAACTGGAGGATCTAGTTTTCTTGTATGGGGGAAAATTTAGAGGAAATGATATGATAAATGATAACATTAAAAAAGGTTTTCTATGCCTTCTTAAACTTTGTGATCTCCAAAGAACAGAATGCTGTTGACACTATAATCAAGGATTTAGAAGCAGAGAAAATAGCTTTAGGGAAACAGAAAAAGCTGTGGTACTTTAGAGCAGTAGTACTCATCCAAGAGCTATTGTGCCCCTCCACCTTCCCTCATGACATTTTGCAATGTCTGAAGACACTTATGGTTGTCACAACTTTGGGACACTAGTGGCTTCTAGTGAGTAGAGGCCTGGAATATTGCTAAACATCCTGCAAAGCACAGGACAGTCTCAACAAACAATTATCCAGCACAAAATGTCTATAGAATTGAAGTTGAGAAATTCTGCTTTAGGTAACAACAGCTTCATGACCATGTGAGATCACACACACACACACACACACACACACACACACACAATCAGAAATTACTACAATGAGAAAAAAGATCATGGCTGTAGGTAAAGCTCCCTGTTGAATTTAGGAAGTAATGTTTATACATCTGTATCATACATCTGTGACTATGAAATGTCTTGTACCTGTTTTATGATACGCAGTAGTGACTGTGCTTTATTATAGCTGGTTTTAATGATGTTATTCTAGAATGCTTTCTTTATAGGTGATGATAGAGAAGCTAATATAAGAAGTATGGTGCCAGGCATCACAACAATAACAGAACTTGACTGTTTTGGGGGATTTAATTTTTAATGGAGTGTGCTGGATGTCTATAATTTTGTTCAGATGACTGCAAAACCTGGAAAACCTGTTGCTACTATTAATGCATAACATACTGCCATATATATATATATATAGATATATATAGATATATATAGATATATATAGATATATATAGATATATATAGATATATATAGATATATATAGATATATATAGATATATATAGATATATATAGATATATATATATATATATAGATATATATACACACATATACACACACACACACACACACACTGTATATGAAAGTAATGTTTATAGTATAAATAATGCCGTACTTGGATACAGCAGGTGTGCTAGCTAGTTCTATTTCAGCTACCTCCTGTATTTTGTTTGTTTGTTTGTTTTATACTATTGAGGTGTGTCAGAAAGAGCAAAAGCTCTGCCAGAGCTCTGCTGCTCTGAGTTGCTTTGAGTTATTCTGAGTCCATATATTCTTCTGAATTCTCCTTGACTATGCCAAATACCAGGTCAGATTCCTTCTCAAACCCTGCCCATTAGACTAACTATTGGGTCCAAGCTTCTATGCCAGGGCTGGACTTACTTGGACGCTGGGTCTTAGAGAAGCCATGAGAAGTTGTGAATATATAAGAATGAGTCTTTATTGTAGGAGCCATTAGACAAAACAGTCCTTCACAGCAATCCCATATAGATAGCTGCACACTGGCTGGTAAATACATATCTTTCCCACACAGTAGAAGCAGTCTCTGTGCAGCCACACGCTGCCCCCTAGACTCACCGCCTCACATAGTAGCGGCACCTGAGCTCTCTGCCTCAGCAGCTTCTCCTGTCTCGCCTGCCCATTCTGCCTTCACCTGGTAGCTATCTCTGAGATCTCCAGGAACTCTTAGTCTTACATCATAGCAGCACCCTCTCCTCTCCAGCACCCTCTTCTGCCCAGCACCCTGGCTGGTTAATTACATGTATTATATACTTACTTAGACAAAGGAGGCTAGTTGCCAACAATGACATCAATCATTGGGCTATAGAAGGGCACAGCGTACCATGAGATTGCTGTGGCCTTGCAGCTGTGTAGTCCTTGGACATTTCTGATTGAGATTCCCAAGTTCAGAATGGCCTTGGCCATCCGGCTTACTATCAACAAGGCCTCCACACTCTAATTAGCCTTGACTATCCAGGGACTCTGGTGTGGTTCCCACAAGGTGGAAGCAACTCCAGTAGTTTTGAGTTGAAGTTACAGAATAACAGAGTAGGATTCAAATCCTAAACCTGGCAACTACTAGCGGTTGACCTGAGCCGCATTTTGTGTTTTTATTCGTAAAACAGGGATAAAAATAATAGCTACTTTGTATTATTTTCATGGTGTGATAATAAAATTAAAGCACTTAAGGAAATGCTTAATATTTCCTTAATATTAAGTGTGGGACAAATAGCTTTTATTTACAACTATTTTCTTAGCTCTCATGTGCTTTACCTGTAAATTAAGAATATTGATAAGATGATCTCCAAGATAAGAGTTAAGATCTGAAACTTTTTTCCAGCTCTTAAATGCTATCAAAAATTAATAATTAAGACTGAAGAAAAAGAAAATATATACAGAAGTGATTTATTTAAAAGATCCTATTTAAAATAGCGACATAAAACTATAATACACTAAATTCTAAAATACAGTAAAATTTTAAAATAATACAAAAAAGACCAAAAGAGCTTTCACATAAAATGCTGGGTGTGAATATAAGAAGACACAAACCTGCAATTTGGGAAAGATAATGAAGGGACAGTCGAATTATGCAATTTCCACCCTGAATTAACTCTTTTAAAGAAATGAAACAACTAAGAAATTAATTAAAATGGGACAAGACTAGAATCAATGTTTGATTTGTTGAGCTAAAATCTGATGACCATGGTTATTGGAACCCAACACAGGAGATGAGACACTAAGCAAGAACTAGGCTCTTTTCAAAAGCCTTGTGTCCAGCCTAGATGATAAATGACTTTCAAGTTCACTAAGTACTACTCCAGAAATACTCACAGTGCAATTTTGAAGAAACCTAAAATAGAAGACCTGAAAAATATCCTCCTGATATCTCTAAAAGAAGAGATAGAGTTTTAGAAACAAAGACTATTTCCCAAATGTCAGTCCATTGCATAACTATCAGGACTTCAGCTATTTCTGCAGTTGTCAGTATTTGTTTTAAAAAGGAAGTGTTGCCCTGGCGCATGACTCAGTGGTTGAACATCAATCTATGAACCAGGAGGTCATGGTTCTGTTCCCCATAAGGACACATGCCTGGGTTGGGGGTACTATCCCAGGTGTGGGGAGTGCAGGGGACAGCCCATCAGTGATTCTCTCATTATTGATGTTTCTATCTCTCTCTCCCTCTCCCTTCCTCTCTGAAATCAATAAAGATTGTATTTTAAAAATAAAGTGTTGATTTTCTATAAATAGAAACCAAGCATCACATACTGCTGGTAGAAATATTATTATGAATATAATAAACACAAAACTGTGTTTTAAAATTCTTTCTACATCAGTTTATGTTGACCATTATATCCCACATATGAGTGAGATCATGTGATATACAAATGGCAGGGGAGAGGGGATTAGAGATCAACCAAAGGACTTGCATGCATGCATGTTAGCATAACCAATGGACACAGACACTGGGCTGGTGGGGGCTTGGCCTCAGGGGTGGGAGTTGTGGCAAGGGGGTCAATAGGGGAAAAAGGAGACATATGTAAAACTTTAAACAAACAAAAAAAGTCAAAAAAATTATTTTTACATTCTTCTGTCTGCCAGAACTCTGTATTTGAATTTATTTTGTTTTTAAATAGGGCTATTAGTGTTACTAAAAAGTGTTAAATAAATGCTAATGCCAAACTGAGACACCCTATTTATAAATTATATTTAGTGGAATATAATTTTATAATTGAAAAGATAATGATTCAATATCATTTAATTAATAACATTTAATTATTCAATTAATAATTATTAAAGTCAGTGTACCACATAATTTGAAATTCAGCTAAAATCAACTTGTACAACCAAAGTATTATGCCTTCCTTTGAGCAAATAGGTCCTAGAAATCACTAGAATCACTTGGGGAGTTTTTAATATATACTATGCTCAGGGCCCCCTGGCATAGTCTCAGATTCAGTTTATCTGGGTGGGGCCTGGGCATAAGTATATTTTCCAAACTCCTAGGTGAGAACCTGCTCCAGGAAGAACACACTTAATAGAGAAGATTATTTAACATATTTTCTGAGGGCATAATCCTATATAATAAAAGGCTAATATGCAAATCCACTGAACCACAGAATGACCAGCTACTATGACGCACACTGACCACCAGGGGGCAGACGTTCAATGCAGGAGCTGCCCCCTGGTGGTCAGTGTGCTCCCACAGGGGGAGCGCTGCTCAGCCAGAAGCCAGGCTGATGGCTGGCAAGTACAGTGGCGGTGGCGGGAGCCTCCCCCGCCTCCGTGGCAGCACTAAGGCAGTTGTACATCCCCCGAGGGCTCCTGGACTGGGAGAGGGCACAGACCAGGCTGAGGGACCCCCCCCCCTGAGTGCACGAATCTCAAGCACCAGGCCTCTAGTTATTTAATACTAAGATTCTATTTTACTTTATTTTCTAATACAATTTGCAGACTAATAATCAAGACAAGAAAGGTTGAATGCTGATTTTAACAAGGCATTTAACAAGTCTTGATTATATTGCAGGAAGATTTTAAAAAGTGAAAAAGAAGAGTACTACATGATAATAAGAGCAGTTTGATTTCTACCTGGTTAAACTAATAACTAATAACCAAAGTATATCTAAAGTGTGTGTGTGTGTGTGTGTGTGTGTGTGTGTGTGTGAGAGAGAGAGAGAGAGAGAGAGAGAGAGAGAGAGAGAGAGAGAGAGAGGTGTTCTATTCTGTCTAACCCCCTATTTTGACAGTTGAAGATTCTTAATGATGTTACTAGGAGGCTGACATAAAATGATGGTGACATGATATTAGGAACAATGTGTAATATTTAGTTTGCAAAAAGTCTACTTTTAAAATAACCTTATACTAGAATTATGATGATGACATGTAGTAGAGGAAAATAACAAAGTCCTGGATTTTAAGTTAAAAAATTGTCTATGAATGTATAGAATAATGGTCTTGTGGTTTAGCAATTTATGTGTTAAAAGATGCGGGAATTTAGCAGTTTGAATGTTCAATGTGAACATTGGAATGTTGTGGCTATTAAAACAAAACAACCTTCCCTAAAGTAAGTTTAGCTGCATTAAAAGAGTAATCACTATATCAGGATATGTGTTGCTCTCACTCTGCTCAAATCATATTGGACTTGGTATTCTGGATGTCAATTTCTTAAGGTATTGTTAAAAAAGAGCTTATCAAAGAATGAAGAGGACAAGGAAAGATTTTGAAGTGTGGTGATATAAAAAACAATAATTCAATGAGCCAGAAATTTTTAACTTGGAAAATAGTGTGAGAATTCCATGACAGTCACCAATGACAATCATCCTCAAATATTTAAAGGGCTGTCATGCCAGAGCATGTTTGAAGGCTTTTTATGTGAATGCAATGAACACAACTAGAAGAAAAAATGTGTGAGGCTAATATCTAACCTCAAATCAAGTTTCACATTTCACATGCAATGAGTATCCCATCCTTAAGGCAGGACCTCTCTTATAGCTGGAAGTTTTCAACCAAAAATATAGAATGACTTCCTTTGAGAAATAGTTCAGGTTGGTTGCTGGCAGTGTGCTGACCATTTGGACGATCTTTCCTTCTAGCTTTCTTATGACTCTAACATTTATTTAACACACTATTCCAAGGAGTAAGCAATTTGTTCAGGATTATGAAACTTTTCAATATGATAAATGAAATTATAAGTAAGGACTTCTAATCTTCTAATATGGCAGTTGTTTTGTGTTTTATTCTTTAAGAAAACAGTAGCCAACTTATATGTTTATCACCATTCTCCTTCTATATTTTATTTCAAATGATCATAGAGAGTTTAAAATTGTAGAAGTGTATTTTCTGGGTTGCAATAAAAATTTAATATATATTTTCAAATTTAAAATTATAAGCAATTAAGTCTGAACTACTGAACTTCAACTAGGAGTAATGTATATGTGTATATAAAAGGTAAGAAGTACACCTTATGCAATCTTATAAGTTTGTATTTAACAGATGAGAGAGTGCTTTAAATTCTATCAGAATATATTAGTCTGTCACATGACTAGCTTTAGAAATTATGACCTTACGCAAATTCTTCTTTCTTTGAATGAATGAAATATAAGATTGTTGAATATAACTTCTTAATGACTTCCATTTATCTTTGAAGTCTGTAAACATGCTGTGAAAGAGAAATAAGCTTTGGCATTTCCCTTTTAAAATCTTTTGAATTGTAGATAACTATATATAAATATTGCCTTAGTAAACTAAGCAGGAAATAGATGTTCTTTCCATGGCTCAGGACCTCCTGACCATAATCAAATTGCATGAGTGAAAGATCTATATCCCACATCAGACTTTAAGTCATCCGGTGCTCATAAAATGTCTGAGATGTGATTATAAAAAGAATTAACCATAATCTTTACAGAGATGTCAGTTGCACATATTTAATTCTGCATATTTTAAAAGGCTAATAAATCAGGTGAACAGAAATATATGGAAAAGCCATAACAATTTTTATATTCAGTTATATGAGATGTTTTTTCCTGTTACTTTAATATATACTCATTTAGCCAAAGTTTTTGCCAGTGAAACTCTATACTTATGCAAACACCCTAAACAGAATAGTAATATTTAACATTTATTTGTACCTTTCAGTAGATTTTCACTATATATGACTTAAGTAAATGAATGAGAAAGCATAAACACTGAAATAAAATATTTTTTATATATTCACAAATATAAAATCCTTTTGTGGTTTTCTACATTATTAGTACATTAATCTGTTTTCTGCAGTTATTTCTCTATAATATGAAGTCCTAGTGGAATTGCAAATAAAAGGAGCTCTAATATATAAAAGGGGTGGATATGTAGCTCAAATTAGCCAAATAAAATTTATATCCAATAGGTTTAAATTTTAACCTGAATAAACCACAGGCTGAAACAATTAAGCAAAAGGCAGTCGGAGTTCATGAATTTCATGGTGGTTCTCTGACAGAATTTTTGATAAATTCTTATTACCAGATCCTGACTTCTATATTTTCCAAGTCTTGTCAATTCTCTGGGCTATAGGATATACTTCAATTATATTCCAGCTCCGCTTAATTTAGGCAATTTCTCTCTCTTGTTTGCAATGAAAGTAGCCTAACTGATAAGCACAGACAAAATAAACAAACACACAACAAATACACACACAACCTGCCAACTAGCGAGAAAGGAAATATGTGTATGCATATGTATATACCTGTTCATATCTATCTATCTGTCTATCGATCTATCATCTATCTATCATCTATCATCTATCTATCTCTTTATGTTTTACTGAGTATTTTTCAACCTGATTTGACCAAAAACCTCTTCCTCCTCTGCCTTATGTTCTTGTCCCCTGTACACCTATTAGCTCCAGTTACTACGTTTTGAGCAAAAAATTGTGATGTACCATCTGTATCCACGTATTAAATCTGGAGCACTGCGTGTGGAATTCCATAGTCCATTACTGCTTCTCTTAGATTCATTTTCTCCACTTGTGTAAATCATCACAGCTAAGTGATGACCACACATTTGTCAAGTATTGACAAATCCACAGTTATACAAAAAAGTCACTTTAAAATGTGTCATCTGTACTTTTGCTTAGGAATGTAAAGAAGTGCCATAGTTCATTAAGCTAAAAAATGAGATGAGAAACCTACCTCAGTCATTGGACTCCCTCCCACTCCACCCCTATACCTCACTTTCACCTATATTTGCTTGAGGCCATCTATACTAATAAAAGGGTAATATGCTAATTAGACCAGGAGACTGGATGTCCTCTGGACAAAGCCATGGTGGCAGGGCCAAGGCAGAGGTGGTTAGGGGCAAGTAGGCCAACAAGGGGGAGGGGGCAAAGTTGGGGGCAAGCAGGCTGGCAGGGAGGCAGTTGGGGGGTGGCCAGGCCAGCAGGGGGTTAGTGAGAAACGACCAAATGACTGAACAGCAGGCTGTGTGGGGCGACCAGGCTGGTAGGGGGGTTAGTGAGGGGCAACCAAATGACTGAACAGCAGGCTGAATTGGGCGACCAACCTGGCAGGGGGGCAGTTGAGGGTTGGCCAGGCTGGCAGGGGGGGCAGTTGGGAGGCAACCAGGCTGGCAAGGGGAGCAGTTGGGGGGGACCAGGCTGGCAGGGGAGGGCAGTTAGGGGCAAGATCAGGCCAGCAGAGGAGGCAGTTGGGGGCAACCAGGGCAGTGGGTGGGAACAGTGAGGGGCGACCAGGCCAGTGGGGGGGGCAGCTGGGGGCAACCAGGATGGCAGGGGGGCAGTTAGGGGTGACCAGGCCAGCAGGGGGTCAGTAAGGGGTGACCAGGCAGGTCGGGGGGGGGGAAGTTAGGGGTGACCTGGCTGGCAGGGGGGCATTTGGGGGTGACCAGGCCAGCAGGCAGAGGCAAGTTAGGGGTGATCAGGCTGGCAGGCAGGTGAGCAGTTAGGAGCTAGCCATCCCGGATTGTGAGAGGGATGCCCTACTGCCGGTTTAGGCCAAATCCCCAGGATGGGGCCTAAACTGGCAGTCGGACATCCCCTGAGGGGTCTCAGATTGGAGAGGGTGCAGGCTGAGCTGAAGGCCCCCTCCCTGTGCACGAATTTTGTGCACTGGGCCTCTAGTTAACCAATAAGCCAGGACAAGGGGTGAAAACATATGATCTTTGATATTTAATAAATGAATTAGTGGTGTCCCTTGCTTAAGCATATAAATTAATAAGCATTGGGTCCTTTACTTAATGAGGAATTTCCCTTTTAAAACCTGAATGAATTATCGAAAAGACTATGGCATAAATTCAAAGGCATTTTCTGACCTTCTTGTATGCTGGTTGGCATGAATTTTTAACAAGATGCTGTGTATCTGGAAGGTCTATTAGAAATTGTCCATATGACAACTTTGCTTAAAAAGAAAAGCTAAACTAGTGAAGCAAAGAAACTATGTAAGATAGCAAGAGAATATTTAACTTGTAGGATATTAAAGTTTTGAATGAAGTTTTTAATGACCTCATATTTTACTTGAAAACATTGATACTTTTATCTCATATTTTTAAGTGTTCAACACTGTAGGAAATAGTAGACGTATAATAGTTAATGTGTATTTTAAGAACAAAAGTAAGCCCTAACCAGTTTGGCTTAGTGGATAGAGCGTTGGTCTGTGGACTGAAAGGTCCCAGGTTCGATTCCTGTCAAGGGCATGTACCTGGGTTGCAGGCACATCCCCAGTAGGAGGTGTGCAGGAGGCAGCTGATTGATGTTTCTCTCTCAGCGATGTTTCTAACTTTCTATCTCTCTCCCTTCCTCTCTGTAAAAAATCAATAAAATATATTTTTAAAAAAGAACAAAAGTCATAAAAAGGGGACATATGTAATACTTTCAAAATAAAGATTTTTTAAAATGTCATAGGTAAAAATAAGTTTCTTATGTTCTTATATTATATACTAGAGGCCCAGTGCATAAAATTCATGCACGGGGTGGGGGGTGTCCCTCAGCCCAGCCTGCACCCTCTCCAACATGGGACCCCTTGAGGGATGTCCGACCGCCCGTTTAGGCCCGATCCCACTGGGCGGTCGGACATCCCTCTCACAATCCAGGACTGCTGCCTCACAACTGCCCTCCCCTGCAGGCCTGGTCCCCCACAACTGCCCTCCTCTGCTGGCCTGGTCCCCTCCAACTGCCCTCCCCTGTAGGCTTGGTCCCCCCCAACTGCCCTCCCCTGTAGGCCTGGTTCTCCCCAACTGCCCTCCCCTGCTGGCCTGGTCTCCCCCAACTGCCTTCCTCTGAAGGCCTGGTCCACCCCAACTGTCCTCCCCTGCAGGCCTGAGTCCCCTGCAACTGTTCTCCTCTGCAGGCCTGGTCCCCCCTAACTGCACTCCCCTGAAGGCCTGGCCCCCCAACTGTCCTCCACTGCAGGCCTGATCGCCCCACAACTGCCCTCCCCTGCAGGCCTGATTGCCCACAACTGCCCTCCCCTGCAGGCTTGTCCTTCTACAACTGCTCTCCCCTGCAGGCCTGGTCCCCCACAACTGTCCTCCCTTGCAGGTCTGGTCCCCCACGACTGCCCTTCCCTGAATGCCTGGTCCCCCCCAACTGCCCTCCCCTGCAGGCCTGGGTCCCCCCCAACTGCCCTCCCTTGCTGGCCTGGTCTCCCCCAATGGCCCTCCTCTGCTGGCCTGGTCACCCCTAACTTCCCACAACTGCCCTCCTCTGCAGGCCATCTTGTGGTGGCCATCTTGTGTCCACATGAGGGCAGTCATCTTTGACCACATGGGGGCAGCTATCTTGTGTCTTGGTGTGATGATCAATTTGCATATTACTCTTATTAGATAGGATTGCTTTACAAAATTTATTCTATAAAATAAATTTTCCCAAAATTTTAGGTCAAAAGAAAATTCTAAACTAAAAATGTGTTCTAAAATGTCACATATGACTGGGGGCACCATCTGGGTTAGCACCAAGAAAAAAATAATGGGAGTTTCATACATAGAGATCACCGGGTCTCTTTATTTTAACTCTTCTATCCAGAATGATGTATTTTCCTCAGGATTTTAGGTGCCACGGCAGTGCAGCTCCATGACTGGTGTCAGCTGTAGGCAGGACCAGTAGTTTTTAAGTGACCATTTTGAACTAGAGTATGTAATGAAATGGCTGTAACCGATGAGGGCTATAGGAACTATCAAGGATATAGAAAGATCAGCCCCCATATGACTTTAAACCAGTGGAGACCAGCTCAATCCAACATAATGCCTAATTTCACCTTATGGCAACCCATAGCCTTATTTTTCGCTCACATTAGCATACTAAGTGATATACCCCAAGCCACATGGTGGAAAACAGAAAGCTCATATAACGACATAAAGTGGCTGACAGGGCTCTTCCTCTAGTATTTATATATTTCTTAGAGATCTATTCTGGAAAGAGAAAAACAAGAAATATGAAACAATACAAAAACAGAATATTTGTGTCTCTGCATTTGTATAACTTTCTTGTGAAGTGTGATTTTAATTTCATATGATCATATTTAGAGCACTTTCATATCTGTGATAAATGTTTAAGAAATATACACATAGTTTAATAAGTATCCCAAGATCAAAGGACATGAGATGACTTCTTTAAGGAATGGAGAATAAAATGAGGTCAGAGCTAAATTTTGATTTGGAGATAGATTAATAAAATCAAAAATAATTATTGTCAATTGTATTTCAAGGTGTTTCTTGAAAGGGAAATCAAGGTAGGCATGTTGACTTTCTGCTTTCCTTCTCTTTGATATTTTGCTAGTGTGCCAGGTCTTGTGATTTATTATATGAATATACATATTCATAAATGCAAACATAAATATGCATAGAAAAAATATATATTTATTTTGAAAAGTATAGCTTAGACCTTTTCAAGAATATTACCAAAAGCACAGTAAAGACAGGTGGTATTAAACCTGTCTCATTATGTGCCCCTTAGTTTTTCTCATAAAAGTTTGGAACTTCATGATACTCATATTTAAATAATTCCTTTTTGATAAACTAGTGAAGTAGACAATTAAGTAATTAAGTAATTTCAGTTATCTGTTAAATTTCACTGCTTCTGAAAATATTTCAAAGACTCCCAATATTTTTACCTAAATTTGAAAATCATCAAATAGCTTAAAATGTCCTTTATGACCTGTTCTTACTTATTTTGCCAACTTCATCTTTGGCCAATTCTCAGTATACTCCAGTGAGACTGAATTTGTTTTTTAATTTAAATGTTGAGTATGACATTCTTTCTTCTCTGAATGCACAGGTTGTTTCCTCTTATCTTATGTGTTATTATTTTTCTTCTCACTAAATCCTGTTTATCTCTCTCTTATCATCTTAGGAGTGCTATTTATTGATTTCCTAAGTATAGATTGCATGCTCTTCCAGTGTGCTCACATAGCGTCCCTGTGCTTTTTTGAGCTTTGTATTTTTTGAAGTTATCCATTTATTTATATTTCTCTAATAATCTTTTTATTAATCTGTATGGTCTTCTTACTACTTACTGATTGAAATTTAAAAATCACTACTTTGACATTTTCCACCACAAGCTCATTGGCACCAGTAGGTGTATCACTATCTATGTAAATAAGGCAATATGGTCAAGTCTATTAGTATAGTGTGATTTATTTGTGATAAGGAACTAAAAATTCAATATGTGGATAAGAATTAGTATGTGAATGTTTGGTAACAACATCTGAGAAATTTGATCTTAGGACTTATGTGATCATTTTGGGGTCATGAACATAACTTCTGATGTTCAAATATATCAATTGTGTTTTGTTCAAATTTGACACCCATAAAGCTATCATGATTTTTATTAATATCTGACAGATAATTATAGTCAATAAGGACAACCTCTGTTTTTCTGTTTCTATATTGTATAATCTTAACCAATAAGCATATTTAATAAATTGAGTGACAGATAACATTTTACAGTGCCTAAAGTAGCCATGGTGGATAGCATTTAATTTTCTAAGGCTATAATTTTTCTATTGGCCTTGTTAAACTATCATAAGGAAACAATTATAAATAAAATGTCAGAACTTTAAAATATTCTGTAAGGGAGTTAGCCAATAATTCTCTCATCCTTACTCCTCCTCTTTGACAACCATTTATTGGGTCACCACACATGGACAAGCTCAATTTTCAGCAGAGGTCTTAGGCTTGGTCTGTGTTGCGCCCATAAATCATGGGTGACTCTTTTTATGGGCTTGCCCTTTATCAGGAAATTTCAAGATGGATAGCAGTAAACTCAAGCATTAAAAAAAAAAAAAAAAAAAAACACTGGAAAAGCAGAGTATGCTTTTAGAATACTCCTCCTGTCTTCTTTTTCATGTTAAAAATTATTTTTAAATAGCCTTTGACCACATTAAGCCAATACAAAAAGAATACACCTGACATACAAATAAAACACAAGTGAAAACAGAAAAAAATAAAACACATTTGTGGCTGTTGCCATCATTGATCAGAAAATGAAAAAAAAATCACCATTTTTAAATAATTTTAAGAATTTTCTCTCAGACAAGAAAAAGCTAAAGGCAATAATCATCAACAAACCTGTATTACAAGGAATGTTATTAAAGAAATTTCTTTAAAACTAAAAAATAAAAATATGAATAATAAAATAGCAATAACTACATACCTACCACTAATTACTTTAAATGTAAATGGATTAAATGCTTCAATCAGAAAACATATGATGGCTCAATGGATAAGAAAACAACACTGACACATATACTGCCTACAAGAGACCCGCTTCAAATCAAAAACATACACAGCCCTGGCCAACTGGAGTGTTGTTGTGTGCACCAGAAGGTCACAGGTCTGATTCCTGGTCAGGGCACATACCTAGGTTGTGGGTTTGATTGATTCTCTCTCTCTCTCTCTCTCTCTTTATCCCTGTCTCTCTCTTACTCCTTCTCACACAGACTAAAAGTAAAGGGATGGAAAAATATATTTCCTAAAAGTGGAAACAAACAAACAAAAAACCCTCAGGTATCAATACTTATATCAAACAAAATAAACTTTAAAACAGAGCTTTTAAAAGAGACACAGAAGGACCCAGCAATTCAACTTCTGAGTATTTATCCAAAGAAATTCAAAACACTAACTCAAAAAGATATATGCATCCCCAAATTAATTGCAACATTATTTACAACTAGAGGCCCGGTGCATTAAAATTCATGCACTGGAGAGGGGGTGTCCCTCAGCCCAGCCTGCCTTTACTCACTGTCTGGGAGCCCTTAGGAGTGGGAGGCGACTTGGCAATCAGAGGAAGGCGACGCCCCTATCACACCTCTGTTACTGCCACTGCCAGCGGCACAAGCCTCGGCCAGCCCTGGTTACTTGAGCCTCGGGCAGCCCTGGGCAGCTGGGCACCTGACGTCCGAGGCTTGCCTGCACCTTGGGCTGGCCCTGGGCAGCTGGGGGGCTGAGGGGACTGTGGGACTCCGGAGGCAGGCGCATGGAGGGCTGAACCCACCTGGGGGTGGGCCCGTCCGTGCTGTGTGCCTGCTGCCCTGGCAGGGCTTAAGGGCCTGGGCGCTGCCATCTTGTGGCTGTGGGTGCCGCCATCTTTGTGAGGGTGTGGTGGTCAATTAGCATATTCCCTCTTTATTAGATAGGATAGCCAAGATATGGAAGCAACTTACATGTCCAGCAATAGACAAAAGGATAAAGAAGAGGCAGTATATAATGGAATTTTACTAAGCTATGAAAAAGAATGAAATCTTGCCATCTACAACAATGTAGGTAAATGTAGAAGGTATTGTACTGAGTTAAATAAGTCAGACAGAGAAATCCTACCTAATAATAGACAAATATGCAAATTGACCATACCTCCGACACACCCACAAGCCATGCCCACAAGCCACGCCCACATTCAATCAGAGCGAGCATGCAAATTAACCCAAACCAAGATGGCTACAGCCACAGAGAGCAAGGTTTCCTAGGTAACAGAGGAAGCCAAGCTTTCCGCCTGCCCTTGCCAGGCCTAAGCCTCCACTCAAGCTACAAGTTTCAATTATAGAAGGTAAACAAATTCAAACAAATGGTGGCAGAATAGAGCTTGAGAGAGCAGGCCAGGGTTGCCACCAGCAACAGGGGAAGCAAAGCTTTCCGCATACCCTGGCCGGGCCCACCCACTTAAGGCAACAAAGTTTCAATTATATCCCCAACAGAAATGGCTGCCGGCCACAGAGGGAGCCCCAGGCTTGGCTCCGCTCCAGGCTACAAAGTTTCAATTGTAGAAGGAAAATAAATTCCAGATATCAGGCCTCTGCTTGGGTTGCCAGGGGGCGTGGCCGGCATGCAAACCACCACAGGCCCCTCGCTCAGGCCGCCCCACACCCCAAGGGAACCCCCACCTGATCCGGGACACCCTTCAGAGCAAACCAGCTGGCCCCAACCCCTGTACCAGGCCTCTATCCTATCTAATAAAAGAGTAGTATATAGATTGATCATCACTGCAACACACAATATAGATGCCCCCATGTGGTCAAAGATCCTGCCCCCATGTGGACACAAGATGGCCACCACAAGATGGCCAGTAGGAGAGGGCAGTTGGGAGGCACCCAGCCTGCAAGGGAGGGAAGTTGAGAAGGACCAGGCCTGCAAGGGAGGGCAGTTGGAGGTGATCAACCCTGCAGGAGAGGGCAGTTAGGGGTGACCAGGCCGGCAGCAGAGGGAAGTTGGGGGCAAACAGGCTGGCAGCAGAGTGGTTAGGGGGTGATCAGGCTGGCAGGCAGAAGTGGTTAGGGGCAATCAGGAAGGCAGGCAGGCAAGCAGTTGGGAGCCAGCAGTCCTGGATTGTGAGAGGGATGTCCGACTGCCCGTTTAGGCTCGATCCCACCAGGATCGGGCCTAAACAGGCAGTCGGACATCCCTTGAGGGGTCCCATATTGGAGAGGGTACAGGCTGGGCTGAGGGACAACCCCCCTCCGTGCATGAATTTCGTGCACCGGGCCTCTAGTAATGTAATAATTATTTATGGTGTCAGATGTGTACTAGATTTCTCAGGGTGGTCACTTCATATGTTATATAAAGTTATAACCATAATGTTATATACCTAAACTAATGGAATATTGTATGTCAACTATAATTTAATTTTTTTAAATATTTAAAAAATAAAAAGAAATAGAAAATGAATTATTTTGATGTATAATAGTCAATAATAAACTTCACATATTTAAAGTACACAATATGATGTTTTAACATATGTAGACACCCACAAAGCAATCACTATAATCATGCCAAATGTTTCTTCTTTCCCTTTGAAATCTCTCCTTTTCACTATCTCCTATTTCCTGCCTTTTTGGCATCCGATGATTTGGTTTTTGTCATCACAGGTTAGTTTCATATTTTAGAATTTTATATACACAGAATCATATATGCTTTCTGACATGGGAGGTAACAAATTTTGTATTCTGTATGAAAAGTTTCAGCTCCCTGACACAGTAATATATACAAATCATTTGCATAAGGCATTTTGCTGGGAGAATAAAAGAACAGGATTCTTTGTTGTGGCCATCCAGGGGTGAATGTGCTAATGGTATTATCACTGCTGCTGGTATTACATGACTGGACTTGCTTGGCTGCTCTGCATGGCCCTATAGGTACTTGAAATGTACTCTTTGCTCATATTACTATGATTCGTAGCTTTCTTATCTTCCTCATACATGAAAAATACTTCACTTAGCCAAACACAGTGAATTTTGAAAAATGAGCTTATGGTTTGGTCAAGTCTGTCAGAAAGTAATAAGACAATTGAATCACTAAGCATTACAAACATGCACCATAAAATCACACTTATCTATCAAACAAACAAGCCAGAGTCTGTTGACAGGTGGAGGTTAAATCCTTGCAACACATAGCAATACAGGTTCCATGTTTGGTATCTGAACTTCTTAAAAACTTTCTGGAATATCACCAAGACTGTCTCATCAGAATTCATTTCCCCTGCCAAAGTATTCCATAAGTGTGGAAGAGATAAAACTGCAACACAGAAACATATGGGCAGAAGATAAAAGGAGATCAGTGAACAGGAAAATATGTTTCTTAAAATCTGTGCGGCAGTAATTTTTCTTCTCAGTTTTGTTGTTTGTTTTGCCATTTAATGCCCATACCCAACATTAGGAATGTTTCTACCCAACAGCAAAAGAATAAATTGATTCAGACCAAAAGCAGTCAATTCAGTTAATAAAATAACAACATAGACAAATGGAAATCAAATTGTCTTATTATTTTATAATACATTGGTTGATTTGTTTGAGTGTAGTGTAGGCACAGCCCGAATGCCTAGTAACAATGTTGTTGTTGTTTTTTTTCATTTAGAATTTGCTTTAGCTGCAATCACGAGTATATTACTACTTGTGTTCCATTGTGTTTTATGCAATGTTCACTATCATAAGTTTATTGCTTTCTTCAAAGTATTACATCTGAGAAGTGAGTAAATTTCCACAAAGAGGTAAATGCTATTTGAGATATAGTCTGTAATTCTAACTAGGTAGGCTCCTATGAGTTAGTTGCTATGGTAAATAAATATCTATCTCAGCATAACTTTTATTTTTTGTGGTATATATAATGTTAATGTTAACTGTTTCCACATTTAATTTTACCCAAGAATATATTTTCAATTTTGTATGTCTAAGCTCTTTTATGATATTACAAATGGTAGGACAAATCCTTCAACACACTGATTGGCACTTGGTGTAGTATTTATTTGTCTTAAGTACAGAGATTCTAGAACAAACCTACTGAAACTATTTGTCAGATAGTGGCAATACATTCTGAAATATTTTAAACATCTAAATATCAATAAAATGAAGAAATGAACTAAAATAGAACCAAATTAAGTAAATAGGAGCTTTAACAGAAATGTACACATTGAAAAAGTTGCTGGTCATAAAATATAGCAATACTAGTTGAAAAAAAATGCATAATTGCTCAAAAAGCAAACATTCTCACTAATATCATTTTGATTCTACAACTAAACACATAACTTGCATATTAGTGGTGCTAGTCAAATCTTTAAAAGAAAGTTGTAAAGAACATAATCGATATCTCCTATGTGAATGGAGCTGGTTGGGCATGACCTTAAAATGAATTGTCCTTGAGGGCAATTTTAACTTTTAGGACCTTAGCTAAAGTGTGAGTGATTAGCGAGATTAAAAGAAAAAAATTAGATAGAATTTAAAGAGATGAACACACTAGTAGCAAAAGTAATTTCATTTCTTAGTATTTGGGTTTTAATTTACAAACCTCAGGTTCAACTAGCAACTTGAAAATGTAGAGTAACCTGCCTAAACAAGCATCTGTTGAACAATTGAATGGCTCAAGAATGAATATGCTAAAAGCTAAGTATGCACTAAACCAACTGAACAAAACAATGTCTAGTGGGGTTTTTTAGAGTTAGAACTTGAAATACAATTGTTAATAACAGTTACTAATCAATCAATGAATACCAAGATTATTGTTCCATTATTCTTGGAGATACTTTGAAAAGGACATATTAAAACAGAAAATGTGCCCTCCCCAATAAAAAAATAAAAAGATAGAAATGCATGAGATGATATCAGAAAGGCATAAAAGCTAAGCAAAACATTAAACCAAGATCATGTCTTACAGAATAGGTTGATATGTTTGAGGTGGTGATATTTAAGCTGGAATCAGAATGATTGGGAGAAAAGAGCCTGCCAATAATTGGGAGAATATCATAACAGGCAAAGAAAAGTTAGTGAAAAAGCCATAAAGTTACAGTGTGTTTGATATGTGTCATTACCACACTGAGCAGAAAGTAGGCAAATGTAGCTAGAAGTCAGAGGGATAATTTATTAAAGGGCAGAGAGGATGGCCAGATTCAGATATTTGGGGACTTTTTAAGAAAGGAGATTGGTGGGGTGATGTTCATCAAGCAACTGGAGGAATTTAAGAAAATGAATTATATAAAACTAGAGGCCTGGTGCACAAAATTCATGAATGGGGTGGGGAGGTCCCTCAGCCCAGGGGGATGTCTGACTGCCGGCTTAGGCCCACTCCCCAGGGGAATGGCCTAAACTGGCAGTCAGACATCCCTCTGGAAGCCTGGGAGCCCTCAGGGGGTGTCTGACTATTAGTTGGACATCCGTAGCACTGCCATGGAGGCGGGACAGGCTCCCGCCACTGCTGCTGCACTGGCCAGCCATGAGCCAGCTTCTGGCTGAGCAGTGCCCACCCCTATGGAAGTGCACTAACCACCAGGGGGGAGCTCCTGCATTGAGCATCTGCTTCCTGGTGGTCAGTGTGCATCATAGTGACCAGTCATTCCTGGTCATTCCACTGTTAGGGTCAATTTTCATATTACTCTTTTATTATATAGGATTATATATATATATAAAAGAGTAATATGAAATATGCCCCAGTGCATGTATTCATGCACATTGAAAGGAAATTAATTAGAAGGTGACTGGCAGGTGGGACTGGACAAGAGGGGCCAGACACACCCTGGAGCCAACCTCCTGCATTCCCTTCCTGGCCAGCCGCACCTGGGGTGGCGCTGTGGCTCAAAGGGCATCTGTGGAGTGAGCAGGGTCCCTCTGGCAGGTGGGGGTCCCTCCACCTGGCCTGCAGGGATCAGGCCAGAACCAGGTCTCTGACATCCCCCGAGGGGTCCCAGATTGCGAGAGGGTTGTTCTCGGGTGACGCACTACGGAATCGGGCTCCCTCCTCTCTGGTTCTGGGGTGCATCACCTGAGAACCACAGCTGCCAAGTCACCACAGCTCGGCAGCTCCTGTATTGAGCACCTGCACCCTGGTGGTCAGTGCGCATCATAGCTACCAGTCGGACAGTCGGATGGTCAGATGGTCCCTTAGCCTTTTATATATATACTAGAGGCCCGGTGCACGAAATTCATGCACGGAGGGGGGTTCTCCCTCAGCCCAGCCTGTACCCTCTCCAATATGAGACCCCTTGAGGGATGTCCGACTGCCCATTTAGGCCCGATCCCACTGGGATCGGGCCTAAATGGGCAGTCGGACATCCCTCTAACAATCCAGGACTGCTGGCTCCCAACTGCTTGCCTACCTGCCTTCCTGATTGGCCCTAACCGCTTCTGCCTGCCAGCCTGATCACCCCCTAACCACTCCGCTGCCAGCCTGATTGATGCCTAACAGCTCCCCTGCCAGCCTGTTTGCCCCCAACTTCCCTCCTCTGCCGGCCTGGTCACTCCTAACTGCCCTCTCCTGGAGGGTTGATCACCTCCAACTGCCCTCCCTTGCAGGCCTGGTCCCTCTCAACTGCCCTCCCTTGCAGGGCTGATCCCTCACAACTGCCCTCCCTTGCAGGCCTGATCCCTCACAACTGCCCTCTCCTGCTGGCCATCTTGTGGTGGCCATCTTGTGTTCACATGGGGGCAGGATCTTTGACCACATGGGGGCAGCTATATTGTGTGTTGCAGTGATGATCAATCTGCATATTATTCTTTTATTAGATAGGATAGAGGCCTGGTATAGGGGTGGGGGCCAGCAGGTTTGCCCTGAAGGGCGTCCCAGATCAGGTGGGGTTTCCCTTGGGGTGTGGGGCGGCCTGAGAGAGGGGCCTGTGGTGGTTTGCAGGCTGGCCATGCCCCCTGGTAACCCAAGCGGAGGCCCTGGTATCTGTAATTTATTTTCCTTCTTCAATTGAAACTTTGTAGCCTGGAGCGGAGCCAAGCCAAGCCTGGGGCTCCCTCCGAGGCCGCAGCCATTGTGTTGGGATTATAATTGAAACTATGTTGCCTTAAGCAGGTGGGCCCGGCCAGGGTGTGTGGAAAGCTTTGCTTCCCCTGTTGCCGGCGGCAACCCTGGCCTGCTCTCTCAAGCTCCATTCTGCCGCCATTTGTTTGAATTTGTTTACCTTCTATAATTGAAACTTTGTAGCTTGAGTGGAGGCTTAGGCCTGGAAATGGCAGGCGGAAAGCTTGGCCTCCTCTGTTACCTAGGAAACCTTGCTCTCTGTGGCTGTAGCCATCTTGGTTTGGGTTAATTTGCATACTCGCTCTGATTGGATGGTGGGCATGGCTTGTGGGTGTGTTGGAGGTATGGTCAATTTGCATATTTGTCTATTATAAGGTAAGATAGATTATATCAGTGAGTATGGAGCTCTTCAAGAATTCAATATTGGAGCCCTGGCCGGTGTGGTTCAGTTAGTTGGAGCATTGTCCCATGCACCAAAAGGTGGTGGGTTCAATTCCTGATCAAGGCATATGACCTGGTTTCTGGTTCAATCCCAGGGCACATGTGGGAGCCAACCAATCTATGTTTCTCCCTCACATAGATGTTTCTCCCTCTCTCTCCCTTCCTCTCTCTAAAGAAGTCAGTAAAATTTATTTTTTTAAAAATTTCAAGGTTGGAAAAATAGACAGTTGAATCATCAGTGCATAAGTGTTTAACCATGAGTCCCAGGATTTAACCTGAAAAGCAGAAGGATAAATGAAAAAGTCACTGAGAGTTCCTTTTTCTCCACATCCTCCCCAGCACTTGTCCTTTGTTGATTTGTTGATGATAGCCATTCTGACAGGTGTGAGATGGTACCTCATTGTTGTTTTGATTTGCATATCTCGGATGATTAGTGACTTTGAGCATGTTTTCATATGTCTCTAGGCCTTCTGTATGTCCTCTTTCGAAAAGTATTTATTTAGGTCCTTTGCCCATTTTTTGATCGGATTGTTTATCTTCCTTTTGTTAAGTTGTATGAGTTCTTTGTAAAATTTGGAATTTAAACCCTTATCTGAAATAGCATTGGCAAATATGTTCTCCCATGTAGTGGGCTTTCTTGTTGTTTTGTTGATGGTTTCTTTTGCTGTGCAGAAGTTTTTTTTATTTTCATGTAGTCCTATTTATTTATTTTCTCCTTAGTCTCCATTGCCCTAGGAGCTGTGTCAGTAAGGACATTGCTAGGACATATGTCTGCTATTTTGCTGCCTATGGAGTCTTGCTGGTGGGAATGCAGACTGGTGCACCCACTGTGGAAGACAGTATGGTGTTTCCTCAAAAAGTTAAAAATGGAACTGCCATTTGACCCACTAATCCCACTCCTAGGACTGTATCCCAAGAAACCAGAAACACCAATCAGAAAGGATATATGCACCCCTATGTTCATAGCAGCACAATTTACAATAGCTAATATTTGGAAACAACCTACGTGCCCATCAGCAGTTGAGTGGATTAAAAAGCTGTGGTACATCTACGCAATGGAATACTATGCTGCTATAAAAAAGAAGGAACTTTTACCATTTGCAACAGCATGGATGGAACTGGAGAGCATTATGCTAAGTGAAATAAGCCAATCGGAAAAAGATAAATATCACATAATCTCACTCATATGTGGGATATAATGATCAATATAATTTGATGAACAAGAATAGATCCAAAAAAAAAAGAAAAATAAATAAATAAATATTCTTGGAAAAAAAAAAAAAAAAAAGAATAGATCCAGAGACAAATGGCAGGAGAGGTGGGGAGTTAGAGAGCAACCAAAGGATTTGTATGCATGCATATTAGCATAACCAATGGACACAGACACTGGGGCAGTGGGGGCTTGCCCGGAGTGGGAATGGCTGGGGTGGGGTGAGGAGTGTCAATCGGGGAAAAAGAAGACATATGTAAAACTTTAGACAATAAAACAAAAAGTCACTGAGAAAAAAAAAAGGCTTTAGAGAAAGCTGAGAAATTGATTATAACCACAAAGTGGAGAAAACATTTGATAACATTGGTTATTTGTTTATTTCCCACTCAGTAATTTTTAAATAAGAAATAAAAATATAAAATAAAACTGTAATAGTGTTCTTTAACTTACTTAGTGATTGTTTATGTGAAAATTTGAGACAGTAATCTTGCCATATATGTGATTTTACAAAAATTCACAGTATCATTGGCTTTTAATTGGGCAGTGGGGTTTTGCACATTTTGAAGCAGGATATTAAGAATTCCAAGTTTTTATTTTATATTATTTTATATTTTAAATCCTTTCCTAGAAAACATTATTTCTGAAGCAAAAAGCATTTGCAGAAATTTGAAAGTCCATTCATTGCTGATTGATTCATTTATTTTGATGTAAGGCAAAATAAGTAAAATAAATGTCAGTAATATATTCTAATTTAATTTTAAATTTTTTATTGATTGAGAAAATTGTTATTTGAGATGATATAGAGGAAGATAAGATAGCATATCCAATTGTTTAGGTGAATTGTTTAGAGAATTATCTAATTTAGACATACCAAATAGATTTGGTCTAGTAAGTGTATTTTAAAATTTACGTTGATGTGTTGTTGTTTTTTTCAGTCACTTATATGTTCAAATTGTCTGGGTAGGAGAAAATTAAATAAAATATTAATTTTACCTAACCTATTAATTTGTTAATATATTTTTATTGATTTCAGAGAGGAAGGGAGAGGGGGAGAGAGATAGAAATATCAGTGATGACAGAGAATCATTGATTGGCTGCCTCCTGCACGCCCCCTACTGGGGATGGAGCCTGCAACCCAGGCATGTGCCCTTGACCAGAATTGAAGCTGGGGCCCTTCATAACACAGGCTGATGCTCTATCCACTGAGCCAAACCGCTACGGTTGTCCTATTAATTTTTAATTAAAATATATTTGGAACTTACAGAGTATTCTCCATTGGTATAGTTTTTAAATCATTTGTGAGTGGAAGTACAAGATATGTCTTTATTTGTCTACATTAATGGGATTGCCACATCACCCAAATATTCTAAGTATATTTTCCCTATGCTCAGTGGGTTAGTATAATTTGGAAATCATCTTGATGTTAAAAACATATTTTCATTTTGTATAACAGAATGGTCAAAATTGGAAATAAAATTAATCATTTGAACAACAATACCTGAGTCTGTACTACATGTCAGTTTGGTCCTATTGGTGAATGCATTGGGTATTGTGCAATTAGAAATGAAATATAAAATATGAGAAGGCTGATTAAGCATTCAGTATTTTAATACATATTCTATGTAAACAAGCCTAAATCTTTTTGACATTTTAAAGTCTGCCATGGAACGTAAAAGTTATAAGAGAACTTTCAAGTCATCTAAACTTACTTTTCAAAGCTTACAGACATCTGTATCATCATTGCCTGAGGTCTGCACATAGTTGTCCAGAGTTGAGTATTAGCAAGTGGCAAAAACTTTCTTGGTAGATTAGCTCATCCTGTTGCTCAGGTTATGGCAACTGCACCCTTACCTTGTTAATTTGATTGTACAAGGTTTTAGGGTATTTTTAACTTTCCTTGGTTTATTTTCACACATATTAGAGTTTTCTTCTTCTGATCTCAGAATGTCAATTTTAAGTTGACAACTCTACCAAAATAGGAACTATATCAGTTTAGTTTAATCATAAATTTAAAAGTAGAAAGAAGTACACAAATACTGTAAAATATATTTTTGCAGGTTTAATTTTTGTATAATTTCATTTTTTTTTTTACTTTCCATATTGGTGAAAGGTGATTGCCATATTATGTTTATATTCTGCATATATTTTTATCTTTATATTTGTATCCAGACAATGGTCTGGAAAATGACTAAATATCTAACTCTGAGAACTTGCAAACTTATTATTTAAATCATCTTTAACTTTGAAAAAAAAAAACTAGACTTGTTTCAACTTATAAAATTCATTTTTTTAAAACCACTCTTGTATTACATTTCTGGCACTTATACCTTGCAAATGTTGGAGTCATGCTGAGTTTCTCTTTTATAACGAGGAAGCTGTACTTCCAAATATATTGGCTATATCAGTAAAGAATAGATGAATTTACATGTTAAACAGATTACTTTTTATTCTTAATTTAAAATGTTTTTGAGAATTAGACCAGATTTTTAAGCTTCCAAGGACTTATATAGTCATTATGTCTATAGCCATGAAACAAGGAGCTCTTGCAACATTACATAAATGGGTTTATTCACTTGTTTAGCATTCAGAGAATATGGGGTTATTGTGTGTGTTTCTTCTTGCTGACCACTGTAACCGATGTGATAAAAAATAGCAGACCTGAACATCAGCCTATGTACACAGAAGGAAATTCTTCATAGTGTTACAGTGAATGAGGTTTGAGTCTGGCATATTTATTGTCATGGTAACATGAAGAAATGTTCACATTCCTGCCCACATTACATTGCCAAAATGTGAGAGACACAGCATTTTGATGTATATCCATCTGTCAATCTATCAAGTGGCTTAGAGAAGAAACAAACATGTATGACCCAGACATTACAATAGTTTTTCTACCATTGATTCTTGACACATCATTGGTGGAGGGCAGGAAGGAAATTAATGAAATAATATAGTACAGTTGACCCTTGAACAACATAGGTTTGAACTGCATGTGTTGATTTATACAGGGATATTTTTCAATAAATAACTGTACTTCTTTTTATCCACAGTTTAGAATCCGCAGATGCAGAGGATCAACTGCATGCAATGATTCACACCATATTATATACTGGACTTGAGCATCCATGGATTTCTATATCTGGCAGCGTCCTGGAACCAATCCACTGTAGGTACCAAGGATAGCTAAGTTTTGAAGGAATCTACTGTTATATATGGAGATTCAACTGAGCAGGGGGGTAGGCACTCTCAACGCCTACATGGTTCAAGGGTCAACTGTATTTTAAATTTATGAGAGCATCATAATTTATTATCTATACCATCTCTTCAGTATTAAAATTAATGATATGCATAATTTAGAAATGCCGAGATGCATCTGTTACTCCAAAGAATACACTGTATTTTGGTGATCCCACCTCTGATTTTCCTGAGACAAATTCAAGAAATTTTTAAAAGTTAGTAACATCTTAATATGTTTTCTTTAGAGTATACATTTTTATGTAGATAAAATTCATGAGCCTATTTGATGTAGGAACTTTTTAAAAATGTTTTTAATTGCCTCTTGCATAGTTTTTTTTTTCTATCTTATTGACCAAATTATTTTCATTTATTAGTGTGATATTCTTAAAATCTATTTAATTAATTACTAAGTATGCTTGGGAAACATTGAAAAAATATTATTCCAGCCTGGCTGGTGTAGCTCAGTGAATGAGTGTTGACCTATGAACCAGGTGAACCAGGAGGTCACAGTTTGATACCCAGTCAGGGCACATGCCAGAGGTTGTGGGCTCTATCCACAGTAGGGGGCATGCAGGAGGCAGCCAACCAATGATTCTCTCTCATTATTAATGTTTCTATCTCTCCCTCTCCCTTCCTTTCTCTGAAATCAATAATTATATATTTTAAAGAAAGGAAAAATATTGTTTCATATATTCTTCCAACAGCCAAATAAAATGTGATAGATACAGACAGTTTGTCACAATAATTAAGCAGAGTTTAAAGCAATCAGAACAATGGAGTACTACTCTGCTGAAAAAAAAAGGAAATCTTAACTTTTGCAACAGCCTGAATGAACTTGAAAATTATTATGCGAAGTGAAATAAGCCAGAGAAAGACAAATGCAATATGATCTCACTTATATGTGGAATCTAATGAACAAAATAATACAGACAACAGTGTGACATTAGCCAGAGGGAAAGGGGGGTTGGGGAGTATGTGGAGGTGAACAAAAGGGGTGGGGAATGAGAACAAATAGAGACTTTTGGGGGGCAATGGGCACACGATATAGTATGCAGGTGATGTTTTATTGAGTTGTACACTTAAAACTGGTATGCTTTTGTGAACCAATGTCACCCACTAAATTAAATTTTAAAAATAAAATAAAACATTTCAGAATGAAAAATATATATACTTTAAAAAAAATCAATTGTAAATGTAATCAATTCTGTTATTACCATATTGAGATCGCAGGCATCCTTAGGGAGGGATGCTGCAGACATTGCCCTGTACTTATGTTACCCACATGGCATCTTTGCTTTGTCAAAAGCCTTTTAACTTTTATCAGCTATGGCCCAGAATCTAATATTCTCCCAACCTTATCGATGTCTTCAATAACTACATATTTTCTGGCAGTTGTATTTTGCAACAGTTTCCTCATAGTCTTATGTCAAGTATATCCTATCTATATGAATTGTGTCCTTTGACTTATATGATATAAAGATCATTGTTCTCCAATAGAATGCCTATCAAATATTTCATGTTTGAATCTCTGAAATACACGTAAAATTGATGATTTTGAGTACTTGCCTATGCCTTTCTAACACTAAGGCTTTGCATAAAGTCGATTCTCAGGATGAGATTGATTAAACAGAGAGACCATGCTGTTAAGAATAAAGAACATTTCTGGAAATTGGTACTTACCTGCCAATCTCAGTAATACTATTCTAACAGATATTGGAAGGAGATCTTGTTATCCCTGTAATGTCCATATGAGGACAGTGAATGGGAGATTCACTGCATGCCCATGGGCTTACAGCAAGGAAACAATGGAACTGTGATTCACTCCAATCCATGTCATCTAGCAAAAGCATTCTCTTTTCCCCAGTTATAATGCATTGGGTTTCCCTTTTGGCACGTGGAAGCTAGGGGGGATTCTGAAATTTGGCTCCTTTAGCTTAAGACCCTATAATCATTCACCTTCTGCTTAAATGGTTATTAACTTATAAGAAAGGTTTTGTTTCCCCTAAGGGGAAACAAAAAGGATATCAGAACTAACTATAACATTATGAGAATGATTTTAAGCAAAAGAACAATTAAGGTAGAGCATTTGCCAATGTTCTTTAGTCAAAATACTACAACCACACCTGTAGGTGAACAAGTTGAGTATATGATTATTGCACCAAACAATTATATTTTATGGAGATGGAAAGACAATATATATCTTTATATTGTTATACAATATATACATATATATGACAGAAAATTATACAAGGAAACATGTTACCTCAGATTAGTGCTTTGAAATTAATCAATGTATTAAAGAATTGAAGACATTTATTACAGCTTATATTTTACACATTGATCTTAGTCCTGGTTAAGTTTGTTTATCTATCTATCTATCTATCATCTATCTTGCATCATCTATTTGTCTATCATCTACCTCAGCAATTTTCAACCTTTTTCATATCATAGCACACATAATCTAACCACTAAAATTCTGCAGCACATCAAAAATATTATATTTTTGCCAATCTGACCAAACATATAGATATCGTTTTGATTCATTCACACTAGACAGCTATTGTTATATTGGTTGTTGTTATTTTTTCATTTGACAACTCAGGGGAAAAGAGGTCAGTGCCCCTGACTAAGTAGTCAGGGATTGCATCTTTTAAAAATTCTTTTGTCATACCAGTGTGATATGGCATACAAATTTTGTACATAATTGGTGATTAAAATAATCATAAAACATTTGTGCATCTTTATAACTCTCTATGTCGTAAATACCTTATGACCTTTGGCATGTCCCTTTGTGTCCTCTGATTTCTAAAACAGGAAAATCACTGCACTATAGCCCTGCTTTCTCATTAGCAATTGTTTCTGAGATTATGAAACAGGAATAAAGTAGAAGACATTGATTTAAAAATGCTAATTGGTTTAGAGAATCTATTAAAAATCTCAACTAGCAAAAAACTAAACATCCCAACAAAGAAAAAACACACAAAAACCTACAGTAGCTGTGGGGTAGTAGGTATTTGACAGTGATTTATTTGAAGATTCCCAATTTATCTCTGCAGGTATGGGTAATTAAAGACAAACTAGGGACAAATATCTTTATCTTCTCATTCTAAATCATCATAAGGCAGATCTCATTATTTCTATTGTCCATACCTCCCAGTCCTCAACACTTACTCTTACTACTGTAATCTTTTTAAAGTTAAACAAATCATACTTCTAGGCTGATAGATAAATTATTATTTGTGATATGTAAGAGGCATATTTTAAAATATCAACTAGTCTTACAAATAAAAAGCTAATTTTCAATGATTAAAAAAAAAAAGACAAAAACAAAACAGCAGTGACAACTAATGATTTTGAAATCCTGACCTAAATGATCAACAAACTATGAGTGTAGAGGAAAACTTATATAAGGGAGAATATTATCTAGAAAAGGCAGACCTTGGGAATTTCTTCCGTATATAGTACAGATAGGACCATATTGAAACAAACAGCAGGCATCTATTCTCAACTCCCTGAGCAGATGCTGCTTTAGCCAGCGGATATCACAGAGCACAATCTCGCTAACGTGCTCCATGACTAGCATTTTCTTTTTGGGAGGCTGTGCTTGGATGCTGATCCTAAAGACAGGTGAAAGATAAAGGCCACTTTCCTTAGAGCAGCACCTCAAAAAGAGATTAAGTAGAAAAATCCCACTCCTGGGATGGTGCAGTCCGTGTTCTAAGCCTCACTGGTGCCTGGATCCTGGGCCGGGAAATGGCTATGACAGTAACTAATCAACCAGTTATACATTCAGGTCTAGGACAAAAGGCCACAAAAAACAAGGGATGAAGGTCACCGATACACTGAGAAAGTTTGGTCTAATATATCCACAGTGAATTCTGAGTTATATAAACAAGTACAAAAAACAATTATTTTTTATTACCCCTAGAACACTACCAAATTTTTGTTACATTACTTTCACATAACCAAACACTATACCTTTGAATAATCAGCCCTAAAAGTTACATATTTGGGCCAAAATATAAAAATAAGGGATATTAATAACATAAAGATATGAAACATTGCAACCCACACATATAAAAAATTCACCTTAAAACTTTTTTATAAATAATAACTTATTTAGGTAATTTAATTCGATGAAAGTATTACATATAACTATGTATGGCAGACAGCCAAACCTAAAAATAGAATAAATAATCAGTTCTAAAAAGTCTACTTATCAAACATGAAAGAAATAAGTATTGAATTAAAAGTTTACAAATATTATAAATATGACTAGATTATAAAGGATTGAATTAATGAATAAATCAGGAATATGATGAACTATAAAGACTTAATAAATATATCTAGAAACATTTAAGTGGGCAATATAAAACATACACACACAAATCTCTGTCAAGATTAATCAATAAATCGGGTGTGGGGGGAGCAAAACATTGAGAAAGAGAAAGCTTCAAACTTCCAATAGAGAAGCAATCAAAATATTTTAAACATTTAATTTCTCCTTTGGGTAATATGGAAGAGCAGTTACCCCTCCCCACAAATGTTCTTCTGCAAAATACATCTAGATTCTGGATAAATTACAGCAAATATACCTTTCAACATTCTTTTAGACTTGCTAGAAAGTAATGAGCCGCCCCTCCCCACCAAAATAAAAAAGGATATAAAGCTGTAAATGAAGCAAGAAGTACCAAAGGCTAAAACAACTTGAAAGATGTATTTGTTTATTACACACATGTCTATATTTGAACTAAAATGGAATTCTATGCTTTGTGATCTTGGGAAGAAGTTGGGGTCTAATCCTAGATTCCTTTATGCTTGAACTTAGAAGATGGAAAGTAGCCAATAGCAGTTCAGGGAAAAAACAAAATCCTTGCTGGAAGAAGGCAAGATTAAGATCCTCTGGATTACCACAAAATAAAGCTCATAATTCTGAAAAATGCCAGACACACAACAACACAAAACCACTCTAAGTGACTATTCCTAATTGGAATGTAAATGTTAAACCCTCATGGAGATGAGTTTGGCAACATTTATCAAAATTGTTTAAGCATGTATCTTTAACTCATTCCATATCTAGCTCTAGCAATCTATCTGAGATATACTGGCAAAAAATGCATAATGACACATGCACAGAATATGAATTGTGGCTTTACTTATAATAACCAATGAATAAAACTATTCACATTTTATCAATATGGATGGGGAAAATAAAATATGGCTTATCTGTAAATGAAAATTTTGAATATATAAAAAGGATTGAGGAAGGTCTTTATATACTGCCATAGAATAATTGCTAGAATACTTTTTTTAAGTTGAAAGAAAAAACAAAATGTAAAACATTGTTCATAACATATAAAAGATCTTTTTTTGTTTGAAAGAGAAATATGTGTTTGTGTTTATATGTATATGTATTTGGTATGTGTGTATATATTTTGTTTTGCTTATATTTTCTTTAAAAATGATGGTAGAATAAGCAAAAAGTTAATAAATGTATAGCAATATGAGGAGTGAGAAAACAGGTGAGACTTCTATGAATTTACCTTTATTTTAATGTTTTACATAATTAAAAATAAATCAAAATGAAAGTAAAGCACTGCCTAAAATTGAAAGTGAGTAAAAAGAACCTTCCTCCCAATTTAATTCTCAATAATTTCTTTGTCTCTATTTTTCATTTATCAATGGCCTATGTCTTAATTTTTGGAGAAGAGAAAGTAATTCAAATGCTTTGACTCAGTTAAATGTTCATTCCTTTACTTCACAATATATTTCTTGTAATTATTTCATTATTTCCTGAAATTGAAATGTCTGAGCCATGGGAAGGGGACCAAGGACATTGTTAATTTCTAAAAAAAAAAATTCACAAAGCAATCAACACTGTATACAGGGTTTAAAGATTAATATCGTTAGGTAGGAAAATATCATGAAGATGTATATTATTAGTATTAATATTCAGCCATTAGTGGAAGAATAAAATTATCTTTCTTTTTAGCATTAAGATTTTTATTAATTATATTGATATCTGAAAAGATTTTGCTGATAATATATAATACTTAAACATTATACTTAGAGATTTATGCTTTCTTTTGATACCTTTGAAATCATTAAACTGTGTCATTTTCTTCCTAGGTAATAATTTTCTATATAAAAAGTTCTCATTAAATAAAATATTTTAAAAATTACTGTACTTGGAATTCTATCATCATCTTACTCACTGGAACTCGGTAACACAGTTGCCTAAGAGAATTTGGCCGATTGCTTAAACATAAGATTAAGTAAATGGAAAACAAAAGCAGTAGAAACAGTTTGATTCTTTCTATAGGGGCTCTCCAAATACCACGTCACTAGAGAGAACACTTTGTAAATGCTGCATAAGAAATTGT
This sequence comes from Eptesicus fuscus, assembly GCF_027574615.1. Lineage (NCBI taxonomy): Eukaryota > Metazoa > Chordata > Mammalia > Chiroptera > Vespertilionidae > Eptesicus > Eptesicus fuscus. Next base: position 35,853,536 of record NC_072475.1, read on the forward strand.
GTCTTGAAAATGCAAATTACTGAAAATTCTCCCTTGGAAGAAAAGGAGTAGGTGAGCTTGAATAAATGCATGTGGGCAAAGCCAAGGCAAAGAAAACAACAACAACAAAAAAGAAATATCCTCCAGTGCCTACACTTGAGCAGAGAGACAGGTTGCACCCTGGCTCACAAAGGCCTTGGGAATAGGAGAAAGAGACTCAGGAAGAAGTCTGCAGGATGCAGTCGCTGCTGTGGCCTCTTGCAAGGTGCACAGAGTCTCTGCACTGATGTGATGTGTGTATTATCCTTGCACCTGAACTCAATAGGGAGAATTCCAGAGGCAAAAGAAGATGCTCTGCTACCCTATAATCCAGAACAACATAGGAGAACTGCGATTGTAACATGCAATTAAAATTTGTGTTTATTATTTACAAAAGTAAAAACCTTCATTTAGAATTTCTTTTTTTAAGCCATGTGGAAGAAATTCTCCATGGATAGCATTAAATGTGGCTTTTGGTAATGTTTTAAGATCAACTATTCGAGTTGCATGCTGAACAAAAAGGGGAAGTTGAACAGAACTGAAAAAGGAAAAAGAAACAATGGAATTAGAAGGAAATAACTGGTAAAATAAATTGGTCCTTCTCAGCACTGAGAAGATACAGGCAGCTCAAATCAACTGAGTCTGAAGGAAGATTGCACATTGATGTTGTTGCCTACACTTTGAATTCTCTAATTTTCTTGACAATTTGGTCTTTGGGTATCAAGTAGCACAGGACTATATTTCTCAAATCTTTTTAATACCTGACCTTTATGTGACGTATTAATTGTTAAAACAAAGATGGCCTGCAGAAAAATAGAGGAATAATTAGATAGCAAAGAAATATTGAAACCAGATTAGAATTACATTAGTAAAAATAACTGTAATTATAATAACTAGCATTTATTTATCATTAACTTTCAGGCACTTTGCATATATATATATATGTATATATATATATATATATATATATATATATATATATATGATATATAGTTTACATAAATAAGGTACTTTGCAGATATCAGACATTTCTTATAAATAAGCAATGCATTTGTTATCTCCATTCTATAGATGATAAATCTTAGGATGAGGGGTGGTTCTAACTAATCTATAATAATAAAAGCATAATATGCTAATTAGACTGGACAGCTGAACGACCTTCCATACGTCCTTCTGGACATTCTTCCAGATGACCTTCTGGACGAAGCCAGGGCTGCAAGGGCTGAGGCAAACTTCCGCAGCTGTGAGGGCCGAGCCCCTTGTACAAATTTCGTGCATTGGGCCTCTAGTCTCTATATACAATTGCAAACTATCAGAGAGAGAGCTTGAAACTAAACAATCTGACTTCAGAGTTTAAGAGTTTAATTGGCCTACCATGTCACCTCTCTTCAAGCTCTGTATTGTCTCTTGCATAAAGCACTTGATTTATGCACACCAGCCATCACAGATCTTCTCAGCCTAAATGATTTGTACACTAACACAAAAATGACTTAAAAACACAATGAACACAGCAATGTCATTCCTATGTACCTACTAAAGAGAAATGCAAACTTAAGTGCACCAAAAATATGTATGAGCATGTTCACAGCAGTACTGTTCCAACAAAAAGTAGAAAATTACTCAAATTTTCATCAGCTATACAATGGACCAGAAAGTCGTGGTGTATTTACACAATGAAATGTTATACGATGACTAGAGGCCTGGTGCACAGATTCGTGCACTGGTGGGGTCCCTCAGCCTGGCCTGTGCCCTCTTGTAATCTGGGACCCCTCGGGAGATGTAGCAGTGTGGGAAGCGGCAGGCAGCTGGGGGGGACCCCGAGCCAGGGCTGGGTGCTGCTCTTGCTCATCCAGGCCCTGCTGCACCTGCCACTGCCACTGCCACTTAGTAGTGCACTGACCACCAGTGGGTAACTCCTGCATAGAGTGTCTGACCCCTGGTGGTCAGTGTGCATCATAGCTACCAGTTGACTAGTCGTTTGGTTGTTCGGTCACTTAGGCTTTTATATATATAGATAGGCATGCATGAACCATACCTCTACACAACAATATGAATGAATATCACCATCAAAATGCTGAGCAGAAACCAGACACCAAACACTACATCCTGTATGCCTCTATTTTATGTATATGAATTCAAGAACAGATGAAATCATCTACAGTGATAGAAATGAGAATAGCAGTTACCTTTAGAGTAAGTGAAGCTGGAAAGGAATACATGGGTGATTCTGGGGTTCTGCTAATATGCAACCTCTTGCTCTGGAGGCTGGTTACAAGGCATATTCAATTTTATAAAATTAATCAATTTTTTCATTCTCATGTATACATGGTGTATATCAATAAAACATTCTTTTAAAAGCCACAGTGTGCTGGCAAAGAAAAAAGTGTGTCTCCATAACTTACCTCAGTTAATAGGTATTTTATTTGAAATTAACCCTCTCTCAGACCAGTAAACTATCTTTTTCCTCAACACAGTCTCAATTTCATATGCAAAAAGATATCTGGATATTATTTAGACTTAAAAAAATAAGAAGAAAATTTGCCATTTGTGACAACATGGATGAACCTGGAGGACATTATGCTAAGTGAAATAAACCAGATACAGAAAGACAAATACTGCATTATCATTTAGACATAGAACCTAAAAAAAAAAAAAAATCGAATTCATTAGCAATAGAGGTAGAAGAGTGGTTACCAGGGGTGGGAGAGTGGGGAGGGGGGAGAAAGGGATAATCTCTTACTCTTTTAAAGAGGTATTTTTTAAATAATCTATCCTGCTACCCTCAAATTTTTACTTTTGTTTCCTCCTTACTTATTTTCCTCAGTTTAAAAAATGCATTTAAGTTTTCTCCCAAATGGAAGAAAGAAAAAAAAAAATGCATCACTTCCAAATCACCTTTTAACAAAACATCTAGCATCTTTTTAAATTTTTTTTTTATAATCAGGTTAAAACAAATAATACTCTCCATCCTCTCTTTCTTCTTATTCTTTAACCCACTGAAATCAGGCTCCTGTTTCTGACTATTCATCAAAACATTTCTGACAAAGTTCATCAATGATTTCTTAATTAATTAATCTATCTTCATGTATATGTATTTGGTGACCTTTGGCATTAATATCTCTTTCTTACTCTGCAACCTCTCCCTCAGCTTTTGAGTTAGCAGTCTCCCCTCATCATTCTCCTATTTCTCAAATGATTTATTCTAAGTCACATCTGTGGACTCTCTTGTTCCAGCCCCATCTTACATGTTGGTGAATCTAAGGATCCTGTTCATGGTTTATTTTAATCTCACTTTGTATAATCTTAGACAATGGAAACAACACTTGTAAATTCAACTAGAGGCCTGGTGCATGAAATTTGTGCATGGGTGGGGGTCCCCTCAGCCCAGCCTGCACCCTCTCCAATCCAGGACCCCTCGGGGGATGTCCAACTGCCGGCAGTCGGACATCCCTTTCACAATCCAGGACCACTGGATCCTAACTGCTCACCTGCCTGCCAGCCTGATTGCCCCCCTGTCAGCCTGGTCACCCCATGCAGCCTGCTGTTCAGTTGTTTGGTCATCACTCACTAATCCCCCTGCTGGCCTGGTTGCCCCACGCAGCCTGCTGTTCGGTTGTTTGGTCATCCCTTACTAACCCCCCTGCCGGCCTGGTCGCCCCACACAGCCTGCTGTTCAATCATCCTTCTGGTTGTTTCTGTCGTGATGGCCCCTGGCTTTTTATATATTAGGATTACTATATGCTGATGGTACCCAAGTCAATGAGTTTAGGCCTGGAATGCAGGGCATCTGTGAAGAACTAGTCACTTATGTTGCCCTCTGGATGTCCCCTAAGGAGGTAAGAAAGCACATTTCTTGGGTTAGTCTGCTTCTCTCTACACCTCAACTCAGTTACTACCACAGGTTCATCATATTTCTAAGCTAGGAAAATAGGTACTTGTCTTGAATTTATTCTCTTACTCATTCTACCCTCACACTTTATCCATTGGCAAGTCCTACAGATTCTAATCATGATGTGTGCAAGGATTTTCCCTCTGCATCTCCACTATTGCTATGTTGGTTGGAATTTGTATCATTTCTCACTGAGCCCATTGCTCTGACTTCCCAAATCACCTTTACCCTCCATACCACACAGCTTCCAGTAGGTCTTATCTTCCTGATAATGCAGAACAGATCCCTTGGCTGCCAGGATTAAATACCTACAATGGTTCTCATTGTCCATAGACAATCCCACAACTCCTGCTCTATATTTTGTCATGCCTTTCTCTTCATGAGCTAACAACTAGTGGTTAGCCTAGCTAATTACAGCTATTTAATGTACCATGTTGTTTTATACCTTTGTGTATTTCTCCACCGAACTAAGAATACCCACACTTTCTACTTGCTTAGTTCTCTGGCATCTTTTTAACATTTCAAAAACCTATTGGGAAAAATATGTAATTGTTCTGTATTTCCCTGATATTATTATAAGAATAACTCCAAAATTCTAAATTCTCAAACAAGCAAGTTATCAGCTTCTAAGCATACCAGTTTGCATTTTACACAATTTGCTTCCAAGGCAACTAAATGCCTAAGAAGGCACATGTCACCTCAGCTATGGGGTTGGCCATCTTTGCTCATTTATATGCTAATTCAAATGGAAAGCAATATGATGTAACAATGATAGTTATTCCAGAAGACTGTGTGCCTAATACCTTTTTAACACATAATTTAATATTGTAATTCAGGGACCAGCAGTAAAACTTAATGCCTTCTGTTGTTTTGCAAATCTGTTGATTATTTCCTTAAGGAGATGTTGTCAAACATTGACTTCTCAGATGAAAGGTCAGCAAAATCTTAAAATCTGTTCTGGCTCATTGGACTTCTTAGTTAGACACACAAATGTTGGAGTAAGTTAAATGACTGTGTAAAACAACAAGAGAAAAAATGAGTGATAGGATATAATATAAAAGTCTGCCCTCTCAGCAGAGAGTATAGTATTCCTAAGTGAAAGAGCCATTCTTTCATTACAAGGCTCACTAAAAGAGTGATTACTTTGGTTTTAAAAAATGGTTTAATAAAAATCCATGATCGAAACATTGAACTAGTGCCTGCCCGGTGTGGCTCAGTGGCTAAGTGTCTACCTATGAACCAGGAGATTGTGGTTTGATTTTTGGGTCAGGGCACATGCCAGGGTTGAGGGCTCAATCCCCAATAGAGGGCATGCAGGAGGCAGATGATCAATGATTCTCTCTCATCATTGATGTTTCTCTCTCCCTCTCTCTCAGAAATCAATATATATATATATGAAGCTTAACTAGTAATTTTTATAGCACTAGTGGACTAATATTTTTATTAAATTACTTTACAAATATTACATTGATTTTAAAACCCAGTCTATGCCGATAGTAAATTCTGTTATCTCCATTTTATTTAATAGAGACTACATATTAAAATTTTCAAGTTCCTACAATACCAGTTACTCATATGTGGTTGAAAGACAGATTCCTTTATTTTTTTTAGTCAATTTGTGTTTAATAGATTAGAGCTACATAAACAAATATGCCTTTATATTTCAGCATTTTCTAACTTCCTTTTTGTCAAAACTTCTTAGGAGTACAGCATTCTAAATTTCAATTATTTCTTGTTCTCTAGTAAACACTAAACATCAACATTACTAGAGAGATAATCTTGAAAATTGGATGGAACATAATCCATAAAGACCACCACATGTCATAAAAATAGGATCACTTAGCAATTCCATTCATGAGGCACCTAACTTATACTATCTTGTTCTATAGTTTTTAACTGTGACTGTCTATGTAAGTGTAAATGTATGAGGTCAAGGATTATGACTCATATATCTCGGTACTCCTAAAACTAGCATAAACCATTCACTACACATAGCAGGCATAGACTAAGTGGTTATTAATTTATTGCCTGAGATACAGAAATAATTAAAGCAATATGGATGTTTTTTTGAAAGAACTGAGCTTTAATGATAAAAGAAGGTGAAGAAAATGTTTAAATGGTTGAGGAATGGAAAGAAAATTAGAAGTAAGAGCTACAATCTAGTGTACCAGGCATGCATTCAGATTGCTTTGAGAAAACAAAACCTGGGCATATAGTTTAAAAAAAACCAAGTCACAGGATACAAGGAAAACTCTTTAAAAATATTATATTTTTTTAAAATATATTTTTATTGATTTCAGAGAGGAAGGGAGAGGGAGAGAGATCATTGATCAGCTACCTCCTACACACCTCCTTTTGGGGATCTAGCCCACAACCTGGGCATGTGCTCTTGACCGAAATCAAACCTGGGACCCTTCAGTCTGTAGGCCGATGCTCTATCCATTGTGCCAAACCATCTAGAGCTCTTAACAGATCTTTTAAACTTTTATGGTGATTTTAAGTAGTGCAAAAGACAAATAAGCAGGAATTCATGACTCTTTAAATATGGATTGAAAGAGAAAGGACTCAAGAACTGCATCCAGATTTTAATCCTAAAAGCTTTACGCTCTGGACCCCTGAGTATTGGTCACCTGATATTATCCTGATTCACCGTTTTGGGGTGTACTTTCTGTTTAGAAATTGATGAACACAGAATAACTCAGAGAACTAAAAGGATAGAGGCCTCCTCTATATTTGGAAATCCTGATCTATTAATCAGCTATGTAAGTATCAGTCAGAAAAAAACAGGGTGTAAAACTATGTGCATATATTTCTACCCAGGATATGCTCCTATATTGGCAATGCTAGAACAAGAAAGCAAGCCCAATTACACAGGCACATTTCAAGCAAGTTCGTGTGTTCCTCTCTAAGAAACATTCATCGTTGTAAACTCAGGCACAAGGACAATAGAAAGTGATGTTTATTCTTAGCTGGGTCTTTACAATTCACGTTCAACAATGGGAGGAGCAATGAAAGTAAATAGTTTTGTAGAGAGAATTAAATAAACCATAGATTCTAAGCTTATACAGAGGGATGTGAAGACATAAACTTGGTTACTGAGCATAAGAAAGTGATGGCAATACACTAGAGCTCTCTATAAGGGGGGAGTGTAACGAAGGGTTTATTAAAGTAAGTGGGCTAGAAAAGAGTAGGAGGCAGCAAGAAGAGAGGATAGTTAATAAAGGTATCAATGATAGTGTGGCTGAAGTGGCATGGAGAAAAGAAAAAGCTGAGACACCAAGTCCTGAAAGGAGCATCCCTGTGATGATGCAGTTGCCAATAATATGGTGGTAGAAAGGCCAGTGGGGAGCAGGGGAGGCAGGGGATGAGGAAATTAAAAGAAATAGCTGTCATGCCTGGCCAATGTGGCTCAGTGGATTGAGCATTGTTCCATGCACCAAGAGGTTGCTAGTTTGATCCTGGTTAGGGCATATGTCCAGGTTGCAGGCTTGAACCCCAGTAGGGGACGTCAGAAGGCAGCCAATCAGTGTTTCTCATCATCGATGTTTCTATCTTCTATCCCTCTCACTTCCTCTCTCTCTAAAAAAAATCAATAAAAACATATTTTTAAAAATTAAAAGAAAATAAATGGCTGTCAAAAGCCCTGGGCTTTGGAAAAGAAAAGGGGAGAAATTATTTGAAAGAAGCAATAGAGAGCAAGGGAAATGTGTGTCCCAGACCTAACGTATGTAGACTGTGAGAGAAAACAAAGAAACAGCCTTGTTTTGCAGATGGCTTCATGGGGGCTGAGCAGATTTCATAGGGGGTGAAGCAGGGACGCTTCTGAGATAAGGTTTAGGATATGGAGGTCTTTGCTGTATGCAATGATCATCAGCCATCAAAAGGAAAGCCCAGGAGGAGCAGGGGGCAGAAAATGAGTCAGGAAAGATGCACAAAGCGGTATGACACTGGGAGGAGGAGTCTTCACCCTAGGTCATTGGCGCTAAGTGAAGTAATCAGGAATGTAAGGCATGAGGGATTAATCCTGACAGTCTCTTGGGGAAAGCTGAGTCACCAATTTAAGTTGAAAGTAAGGGGTCACAGACAATTTACACCAAACTCTTGAGAATAAATGAGCTAACCTGAACATCAGAAACTCATTTTGCTGGCTTTTTTTTGTGTGTGTGCTGTCCCAGACAGAATATTCAATAGACTGTCAACGTAAGAGACATCCAAACCTGTAGAGAATTTTTATAAGAGTTGATTTGAGCCAAACAGAGGATATGCCTGGAAGCAAGATCTCACAGACGGAGAAAAAATGTTTTGGAAAATAACAGTCTTCGGTTTCCTTTATGCATTTGAGATTAAGGAGGGAACATGAAGAGTACATGAAGGTGGGAGAAAGCAAGGCAGGGATTGGATTACAAGATACTTAAATGTATGTGCTCTCTTGAGGGCTGTCAAGCTTTACAAAGAGGTGTCTGAAAGGATTTTTCACAAATTAGGAGGAGTGTGAAAGAGGCATTACAAAGGTGTGTTAACCTAGTTGCACAGAAACAGAGGACAGGACTTGCTTAAGGCAAAGATAAGCCTTTTAGTAAAGAAGTTATATGCCTGTCATGACCAGTGCAGTAAGGAATTTATGATCACATCACCCTCTGAGGTTACTTTCCATCAAACCCCTTTTCTTGTCCATAAGGCCTAGCAATAATGTCTAGGATGCTCCAGCAAAGTGTCATGTAGGTTCAGTTACTAGTACAATATTGGCAGAGAGTAATGTTCTAAATATTTGTTGAAGGAGTGACATTTATATGCGCTCTTCTCCTTCAGCCCTCTACTTGAAATTGGCCAACTCTAAACCATTTGAGGGAGGCATTTTGCCCAGCTCTGCTTCTGATGCCCTCTGCCAACACTGCCCAGGGGCCACCCTGTTGACCAGGCTGCCACCATCACTGATTTGGCTCTGCAGCCCTGTCCCTGAGTTCTATGAAGGAATGGAGAGAATGACTTTCTCTTTAAGTCTCCTGCCTAGGAGGGTCGTACTTCCCTTGGTTTCTCAAGGTCATTCATCAACCTGAATGTTGTAACGTTTTTCTATACACCACCTGATTATCGAGAGACATATGGACACTATATGCTTAGCCATTTTTCTCACTCTCTTCCATCTCTCTTTCTTGCCTGCTCTCACTCTCAGCAACCTCTCTCTCTAGTAGCATCCTTACCTTAAATATCAAATCATGCAAATATATATATTTGGAAGTCACTTTCCCAACACATCTCTTTTCTGAGTCAATAAAACTTACCAAGAGACTTATTTGATCAAGTTGCCTTAAAAATCTATTTGTCTAATCTTTCTCCTAATTTATTGTACACAATGTTAGCCTAAAAGAGCGTATTTTTATATATTATTCCTTAGCCAACTACATAGCAAAAGTTTTATTATGATTTGGAATATATCAACTATGTTCCCCAAAGTTACCATATTTTGCAATTCTTATAGGGATGCCGACTAATAGGGGTTGATGAGAAAAAAGGATTAGTAAATGGGCCCAAAGAAAACAAATATATTTCTTAATACCCAGATCTAGATAGCTCTGATGTGGTGGAAATTTTTAACTCTTTAGTAATTTATTTCAATTACTAAGTAATTCATACAAGTAAGATATGTATGTAACAAGTCACATAAATGAACATCATTTTTCAATTAAATAAAATAGTATCTGACAAAGACTAATCCTCAGGTATCAATAAAATATTTTTATTATATTACACATGTAGACTTTTATTAAAAAACTAGAGGCCCGGTGCATGAAATTCATGCACGGTAGGAGGGGGTGTCCCTCAGCCCAGCCTGCACCCTCTCCAATCTGTGACCCCTCGAGGGATGTCCATGTGCCCTCTCACAGTCCAGGACTGCTGGCTCCCAACTGCTCACCTGCCTGCCTTCCTGATTGCCCCTAACCACTTCTGCCTACCAGCCTGATCACCCCCTAACCACTCCCCTGCCAGCCTGATTGATGCCTAACTGTTCCCCTGCCAGCCTGTTTGCCCCTAACTGCCCTCCCCTGAGGGCCTGGTAACCCTGAACTGCCCTCCCCTGAAGGCCTGGTCACCCCTAACTGTCCTCCCCTGCAGGCCTTGTACCCCCCCCCAACTGCTCTCCCCTGCAGGCCTGGGTCTCCCGCAACTGCCCTTCCCTGCAGGCCCGGTCACCCCTAACTTCCCTCCTCTGCAGGCTTGATCGCCCCCAACTTCCCTCCCTTGCAGGCCTGGTCCTTCCCAGCTGCCCTCCCCTGCTGGCCATCTTGTGGTGGCCATCTTGTGTCCATATGGGGGCAGGATCTTTGACCATATGGGGGCAGCCATTTTGGGTGTTGGAATGATGGTCAATCTGCATATTACTCTTTTATTAGATAGGATAGAGGCCTGGTGCACAGGTGGGGGCCAGCTGGTTTGCCCTGAAGGGTGTCCTGGATCAGGGTGGGGGTTCCCTTGGGGCATGGGGTGGCCTGGGCCAGGGGCCTGTGGTGGTTTGCAGGCCAGCCACACCCCCTGGTGACCCAAGCAGAGGCCCTGGTATCTGGGATTTATTTATCTTCTACAATTGAAACTTTGTAGCCTGGAGCAGAGCCAAGAATTCTGCTCCCTCCATGGCAGCAGCCATTTCTGTTGGAATTTATTTATCTTCTATAATTGAAGCTTTGTAGCCTTAATTGGAGGCTAAGCCAGGCCAGGGTGTGTGGAAAGCTTGGCTTCCTCCATCGCCGGGGGCAACCTGAGCCTCCTGCTCTCTCCAGCTTTGTGGCTGCCGCCATTTTTGTTGGGATTTATTTATCTTCTATGATTGAAACTTTGTAGCCTGGAGTGGAGGCCTGGGCCGGCCAGGGTGTGCAGGAAGCTTGGCTTCCTCCATCGCCAAGGAAACCCAAGCCTCCCTCTTGCTCTCTCTGTGGCTGCAGCCATCTTGGTTGGGTTAATTTGCATACTCGCTCCTGATTGGCTGGTGGTCATGGCTGGTGGGTGTAACGGAGGTACAGTCAATTTGCATATTACTATTTTATTAGATAGGATTGAAATACCTGATGTAGGTAATTCATGCTATAATCTGATATAAAATTTTTACACTTCAATTTTTTCCAGAAATGTAATTATTATTAAATTCATATAAAATTTAATAATAAACAGAGGATATAGAAGAAGGTTAGCAGCATCATATTTATCTACTAATTCATGAGACTGTGAGTAATATAAAATCATATATATCTGGGAAGTCATTTAACTTGTCATGCCTAAGATTTCTTTTCCTATTTACTTTTAACGTTAATACTATTGACATATTCACAAGGTTGTTGAAAGGTATGAATAACATAAAATTGTAAAGCAGTTTAGAAATATAAAGTGCTACATAAATACTTGAAGATGGCTATCTTCTGTAAAGAAAGTCTGAATTTCTATTCATTTCATCAGTATGAAATGAAACTCATATTACTTGAGTGTTATGAGAAAGAAATAAAATCCAAATTCTTCATACATAATGAAGAAATAGTTGACATAAAATGAATGGTGACATGAAATTTACATATTTCAGCTCTTACCTGACCTTTTCTCATTCTCTAAAATCTTTGCCTACGATAAATGGCTACTTAGTCATTTAGAAAATCAAATTCAATTGGGCCAAATACTTTGTAATAAAACTGTCTCATAAACTAAATTCTCCTCTGAAGAAACTACTCATGAAAAGAAATATAAGTATCAGTTGAAATATTGTCCCTAGGAGAATAATTTAAACTTCTGTAGAGAATTATTTTATTGATTTTTGAAAATGCTCAGTCATTGACCCAGTGTGTGACCCTACACAAGTTCTTTAACTCTGAGTCTCAGCTTCTACAATTATAAAAGCAAGGACAATAACACCTGTCTCACAAAGTAACTGTATTGTGTTAGATATGTGAGAATTTATTGAACATATTTCCTGCATGTTTACATGTAAGGAAGAATCCTTAAACACTATGATTCTCACTTTTTGAAATGTTTTGACTTTGATTGTTTTAGGACAAGCAAAATGTCCAGCCATATACCTCCCTTGCTTTCTCCCTGTTTGCAGAGGTGAAAATTCAATGAAAGCAACATTTAATAAAGAAACACAATATGAATTAGCCTTAATTTAGTGTAGTTTTAGAAAAAAAAATAGTTCATTTGTAGACATGGATTTATATAATAAATATATTTTATAACCCAGAGATTATTATGGTATCATTGGTGGTATGAGGCAAACTGTGTATGTAGTATATTCAGATTTTAACTAGTTCATTGCTCTTGAGATTTATTCATATAAATTGGCATCTTCAAGCCCTGTCAACTCTGCTACCTTTAGCCATAAATAAAAGTACCAGGCATGGATTTTTATTAACTGACCAAAGTAAATGTAACTTTTTGTTACATATATATCAGCATCAATTTAACTAACATATATTTCTTAAGTGAGTCTTGTTTAGATCACTTAAATCAATGTATTAAAACAATATAGGAGTGTATAAAATAAAGATAATTATAATCCTGGGACTGTATAGGAAGAAAATTCTCTAGAGTTTGATGTGTATAGGTGTGCATATGTGTGTATGTGGATGACATATATAATAAAGATAATAATAATACATTATAAAAATGGGATTGTAGACCCGTCAGTGTTTCTCAGTGGTTGAGCATTGTCCTATGAACCAGGAGGTCACTGTTCAATTCCTGGTCAGGACACATGTCAGGGTTATGGGGTCGATCCCCAGTAGGGGGTGTGCAGGAGACAACCAATCAATGATTCTCTCTCATCATTAATGTTTCTATCTCTTTCTCCCTCTCCTTTTCTCTCTGAAATCAATAAAAATATATATTTAATGGGATTATATTATAGACTAGAGGCCCAATGCACGAAATTCGTGCAAGGGGCTCTGCCCGTGCAGCCCCACCTGCCTTTGCTGGCCCTCGCAATCCCAGCTTCATCCAGAAGATCATCCAGGTCTTCTGGACAGTTGTTCTGCTGTTTGGTCCAATTAGCATATTAGCTCTTTATTATATAGGATGGTGCACTCTAACTTGCTTTTTCCCCATTTAATATCCCATAACTAACTACAACCTATTTACCTATGTATGTATGTATCTATCTATCATCTATCTATCTATCATCTATCTATCTATCATCTATTTATATATTTACCTATCCGTGTGACCATTTTCACATTTGCCCTTCCCATGCAAGCTTCTGCAATGTGTGGTATAAAAAACAGTAAAGCAGGGAATCTAGAAATGGAATTCTCAAAGTGAGGACAAAAAAGTGGGCAACAGGAAAGTTTATCAGCAGATAGCAGGGTCCTGCTGACAAAATAAAAGCAGATAGCAAGCTCAAGGTCAGGGAAATACTGTAGCCCTTTGAAGACAGCATGGTAAAAATAAGAGACCCAATGATAGAGAATCTGGAGTTTTTGTTTATTAGACAAACATACTAAGTCATATAGAAACCTAATTATTGAAACTTAAGTCTGAGGTTATACACAGGGCAGAGTATGAAGAAAGCATTGGGAATCTGGAATAAGGAAGAATCAAAACAAAAACAAAAAACTCATTCTTCTGTTTTCTGAAATGTGTCAAGCTCTTTCTCATTTTAAGGTTTCACATATGCTTTTACCCTCTTATCTAAATATATACCCCTGATATTCTTTCGTTGACTCTCTCACATATACCCTTTGAAACATTCCTCATGTTTCATAGAAATATACATTTGAAACCTTTATGACCTTATTAAGCAATGTCACCCCAATAAATTTTGTTTTAAAAATTCTTTAAAAAGAATACAGTTTACATTGAATGGGAATTATATTATAAACCATCAATAAATAAGATAAAAGTTTAAAATATATTATCTCAGCTTTTAATTAACTGGAAAAACATGATGGTACAGCCTGGTATGGATGAACTCTGAATACTCCAGGATCTTAATAACCTAATGGAATCTCTAATCTGTTATCAGTTCCCAGTCTCTTTGCTCTGGATTTCATAAGGCTTTATTTGTTTGCACATCTTCAAGCTTCCTTGAATAAGAGGAGTAAATATAATGAACATGGCCCGACCAGAGTGGCTCAGTGGTTAAGCATTAACCTATGAACCAGGAGGTCATGGTTCTATTCCAGGTCAGGGCACATGCCTGGGTGGTTGGCTCCATCCCCAGTAGGAGATCAATGATTAGCTCTCATCATTGATGTTTCTAACTCTCTCTCCTTTCCTCTTTGAAATCAATTATGTATATAATAAAATGAAGTAAAATAAAAGAACATGGCTAATAATGGAGGTGGAGCTTACTCTCAGCTTGGAATAAAGGATATCAAACAGGAGGTCATACAAAAAAGGGGGTTAAAAGATAGAATAGGCCCTGTATTCCTAGAAAGCAGAGCAATGTGATATATTCTAGTTAAGATAAATGTTAGGACGCCTGAATATTTTTGATGAGGATAAGAAAGTTGGTCAGGAAGGGGTTAGCCATGCTGCACACAGGAGAAGAGGCAAATGGGGCAGGGTAAGCAAAGGCCAGCCTAGCAATGGGGTCTGCTTGGGGGGCCAACATGAACAAGACCAAGAGCAGAAGGAGGTGAGTTCAAGTTGAGTTTAGGGAGGAAATGAGAACGAGATCTTTCAGGGCCTCCAGGCTAAAAATGAGTTGGCTTCTCTGTGATCTGGGACGCCACTGGAGAGTGCATGCCAGAGAGGACTGTTATATATCTCCATTTTAAAAAGAAAAACTCTAGCAGCTGGTGTGAGAATATATTGTGCAAAAGATAAAATTTAAAAAGCATGATTTTAAAGATTGTTTTTAAAATTGATTTTTTAGAGGGAGAAGTAGGGAGAGGGAGAGGGAGAGAAACTTCGATGTGAAAGCAAAACATAGATGGGCAGCCTCTTACATGCCCCCTTCCAGGGATTAAGCCTGAAACCCAGGCATGTGCCCTGACCTGGAATTGAACCAGCAACCCTTCAGTGCATAGGACGATGCCCAACCAACTGAGCCATATCAGCCAGGATGAAGAGTATGATTTTATAAAGGGAACAGAATACAGAATTATACTATTTGAGCTCTGCGTATAGTGTGCATATATTATATGCATCCTTATTTGTATCTATATTTATCCCTATATCTATATGTGTGAATCATAAGTTCATGTTGTTATTTCCAAATCTAACCCAATATTCATTCCAAAGTACATTCTGGCTTCTCCCCTTTTTATATCTGTCCTCCCTCCTCCATTAATAAAAAATCTGAATCTCTTATCCTCAATATATATAATTATTGCTAAATCATCTGCATTCAGCCAATCTCCCATAAACATCAAGCTGCCCTTGCATACTGCTATGAAGCCATTCTCAGGAGGCTGCCATTGCTGGCTTCCACTGTAACACCATGCTTGCCCTCTGAAGCCATCCTCACATAACTGATAGCACTGCTGTCACAGGGATACCCCTTAGCTCTGTTCTAAAGCGATTACTGTCTGCATCAAGCCTGTTCAATGACTTTTTTCTTTTATTTGTAATCTCCCTAAATGTAGTTATTTTTAATTCCCACCTTTAGATACAGAAACTGAGGCTCAAGGTTTGTCCAGCATTGACCCAGGTCTGAGTCATTGTTCTTAACCTTGTAAGCTATAATTTCCTCATCTGTAAAATGGGGATAATCCACAAACTAAATATTGAACTCTAGTTAATGTTAAGCATGCTAAAGCATTTAGGGATAATATGAACTGGTTCCACAACTTACTTTGAAATGCATAAAAATTAAGATGGACAGATGGATAGATATGTGCTAAAATCAATATAGCAAAACTGTTAACAATAGTAGAACATAAGTGACAAGGATGTGTGTGTGTTAACTGTAAAGCTAAAAGAATTGTACAGTCAATTACTTTTTTTAACTAATTGGGAAGGAAGAAATGGAGAAATAAGAGGGAGGCTGGGAAGAAGGAGAGAAGGAAGGAAGGAAGGAAGGAAGGAAGGAAGGAAGGAAGGAAGGAAAGGAAGGAAGGAAGGAAGAAAAACATGTGGTAGTTTTATATTAGTTTATAAACTTATCAGCTTACTAGAGGCCTGGTGCACAAATTTGTGCACAGGTGAGGTCTAGCTGGCCTGCTCCCAATTGGGGAGCTAATCCGGAGTGAGGCTGGTGGGTGGGAGGGGCCATGGGTGGTTGGCTGGCCAGCCCCACCCCCCATTGGGCTGGTTGGCCGTTGCAGTGTGTGTCATAGCCACTGGTTTCTCTGGTTATTCTGGTCGTTCTACCATTCGGTCGCTTGGCATTTACATATATACTGGTGGCCCAGTGCATGGAATTCATGCACGGGGCAGGGAGTCCCCTCAGTCTGGCCTGCACTGTCTCCAATCCGGGACCCCTCGGGGGATGTCTGACTGCTGGTTTAGGCCTGATCCCTCTGGCTCCTAACTGCTCACCTGCCTGCCTGCCTGATTGCCCCTAAATGCCTCTGTCTGCCTGCCTGATTGTCCCTAACCCCTCTGCCTGCCTGCCTGATCACTCCTAACTGCCCTCCCCTGCCAGCCTGATCTCGCCCCCAACTGCCCTCCCCTGCCAGCCTGATCTCGCCCCCAACTGCCTTCCCCTGCCAGCCCAATAACCCCTAATTGCCTCTGCCTAGGCCCCCACCACCATAGCTTTGTCCGGAATGAAGTCGGACGTCTGGAAGATGGCCGGTCGACCCAGTCTAATTAGCATATTACCCTTTTATTAGTATAGATAGATTATATAGGATAGGATTGCTTAAATGGGGAGGAAAGCCTTTTTCAGCAGGAAGAGATGCTCTTGGCAGACAAAAAATACATAATCCCTATATCTGGACTGATAGCCAGCCATATGCACTATACTGCCAAACCGGTCATTAAAAATTTGAACCACTTTCTTACACCTTACACCAAACAGCTGTTGCCCTTAAAAACCCTCCTCAGCCCCCACCTTAGGTTCTGCCTTTGCAGTTCACCCACATTAGGTTCTGATTGGTCAGTTTCTATGCCAGTCAGCATCTCTGGGCCTATCTCCAGGCCTGATCAGAGAGGCAGGGCTGATCAACAGCTGCCATAGAGGCTGCAGATCAGACCCTGCCTCTCTCTCTGGGCCTGATCTGCAACCCCCTGGGCAGTCAGTGCTGGATTGCTGCAGCGCCTGCAGCACAATAATCAGTGCTGGGTTGCTGTGGCAACCCAACACTGACTACAGGACTGACTTCTGGTGTTCGGTCATCCCATTCGGTCGTTTTGGATGTTACGGACCCTGGCTCTTTATATATATAGATACATATGAGATACACTAATATGTCACTCTTGTTTTCTGAAAGTACTTCATTAGTTTTAATGATGAGAATATATTCCAGCACCAATGATACTTAGAGATTAACAAGGCTCTTCCACTATGTCTTTATTTCAAGTTCTTTGACCATGATAGTAGTGAAACATGGGAATTTTTCTTATTCATCCCTTTTAAAACATGGCACTTATTAATTCATGACTCCAAATTTTATTGAAAATGGTGGAGTATAAATCTAAAAAAGGAGGAAAGAAGAAAGGGATAGAGGGACAAAAAGAGGGGACTAAGAGAAGAGAAGAAAATTTGAAAAGAAATTTGAATTTTGATGTTTAGTTTTGGTAAGAATAGTGTTTATTATTATGACTTTTTTTCTGAAATATTGATATGAAGTATACTAACTATATTTCTTATTCTGCTACTCAAAGACAAACTACCCAACTATGTTTTTTAATGCTATTTTTTTAATATACCCAAGACCAATCCAATTCTTGCCAACATCCAATAATTGGATTGAATGCATTTCTACAATGTGTAACTATGTATTTGAATTGCTTGGCATTTTTCAATAATAAACTTTATGAATCTAAGTGCACAAGTCAATGAACTAAATTTGTAGCTCTGGTTGAGATTTTGAGTTTTATAACATGCTTTCTTCTATTAGCCCCCTAAAAAACTTACTTTTTTTTTTTCAATGAGTATTTAATTTATCTATCAAGCTTTTAGTAAACAGCAGGAAAATTCTCACCACTACTCTGTTGTTATTGAGGCAGGTCCTGAACAGGCTTACTCTTAAAGGTTCAGTTGGAAACCCACAATCACAAAGTCCATTTATTACAGGCAATTATTGTGCCCTTTGCTGCCACTATGCATCTTCTGTTCAGTCAAAAAATTGGCTGAGTGTGGTAGATAGAAAGCTACCCAGACTTAAATAGAGAGGGAGAGCCCAGCTGCAGTGGCTTAGTGGTTGAGCATTGACCTATGAACCAAGAGGTCAAGGTCCGATTCTCGGTCAGGGCACATGCTCTGTTTGAGGGCTCAGTCCCCAGTAGGGGGTGTGCAGGAGGCAGGCGATCAATGATTCTCTCTCATTATTGATGTTTCTATCTCTCTTTCCCTCTCCCTCCCTCTCTGAAATAAATTTTAAAAAATAGAAAGCGAGCAAATGAAATGAAGTGTTGGTTGCAATTATTATAACAAGGCAGAATTACAAAACAATAGTGACAGACTGAAAAGAAAAACATAGTCTTGAAATGAAATATTTTAACAATCAAGGCTAAAATTGTAGGTGGGTTTTTGTTTGTTTTGCTTTTGCTCTGAAATATTCAGAGTATTGCCTCAATATACAAGTCCAATTTATTAATGAATATGTACATTTGTAGAATACAATAAGAAATAAAAAGCTTTAAATGACAAAACAGTGAACAACATTCTCTATGTAAAAACACTCTGATATTAAAGAAAAAGAAAAATAGTACAAAAGAGTTGTGTTTACTACATTATACGGCAACACATGATGTTCTGGTAAATGTTCAAAGTTGAAGCAAGGGACGTGGATTCTAATTCTGGATTTGGAACCTATTAAGCATGTATGATTAACAAGTTGTGAGATCTCTTTCAGCCTCAGTTTCCACATCTTGATAATGGAAATTAAAAATAACTGTTGCTCTATCTACCTTACACAGTAGTATGTAGATTGAATGATAAAATATGGGTGAAAGAGACTAATAATTTTAAAGCTTCACACACATTATTACACTTAGCCTATGGTAAGTTCTAATTTTCAAACATTTTCTAAAGTCTTTGCTAGCCTTAATGAAATTCCTGAAGCAAATAACTTACCTAAATACATAATTTTTAAAACTAACACTTTAGTCACCAAACTATAGTTATAAAGACTACATTAAAATAATTTATAATTAAATAGTATATATTTTATCATGTAAATTTAGGATATAACACTTCCAGAAGATATAGCAAATGAGCTATATACTGAAATATACATAGGATTACTGAGAAAACAATAGCTACAACTGCAGACTGACACAGCTAGGTTATATAGGCAGTTTCCAAATCTTAGACAGTGCTGTGTTTATTGATGTAATTTTACAAAGTGGTCAATTATTCTTGTACATTTTTGAACCAAGAAAATACAACCCTCTCTCTATTTGCAAGTTAGCAGCATTCCTGGAAATTCCATAGACATTAAATGATATAAAAATAAGTTATATTTATTTTTAATGTGGAGTACAATTCTTGGCAAAATGGTTTTAAAGAGGCTTTTTATTTGCATGAAAATCTGATAAGCATTAAAATGGTATGCCTCTGAGAGATAATTCTCTGTTGTGTAGATGGATTTACGGTAAACTCAGTAGGTTGTCCAGTAGCTCTGACTACCACCCACAGAAGGCCAATAATATGCTTCTAACTATTTTGATAAATAAAAATATACACATTTTACAAATACCTTCTTGCGATAATACTAATACCATTGCAAACCATGAATCTCTAGACCAATAACATCCAAATTATATCTTTTGCAATAGTAATTCTATTGTACAAAATTCTATCAGGTTTTGATAATGATGATTGGTTGATTTTGTTCATATTTGCTTAAAATGTCAGTCGTATGAATGAGGAAACTTGATTAAAACTTATTTTTATTTTTGCCCATCAATCTTTATTAAGGATATTAATCTCAATAATTGTTTAGCTGATTCTTCAATATTACTTGAACTCATAGTCTATGTTAGCAATAGTTTTCTTTTCATGTAATTTTTTTTTCATTCCTACTCTCCAGAAACAAATACTCCTTAATATATGGAAGAAAAAATGTGATGATTTTTTTTTTGACCTTATGAAAAACTAGAGGCCCGGTGCACAAAATTCATGCACTCGAGGGTGGGAGTGGGAGGTTCCTCAGCCTGGCCTGCACCCTATCACAGTCTGGGAGCCCCCAGAGGATGTCCGACTGATGGTTTAGGCCCACTCCCCACAGCTTAGGACATCCCTAGCGCTGCCGTGGAGGTGGGAGAGGCTCCCCCCACCACCGCTGCACTCACCAGTAATGAGCCTGGCTTCTGGCTGAGCAGCGCTCCCCCTGTGGGAGTGCACTAACCATCAGGGGGAAGCTCCTGCATTGAACATCTGCCCCCCGGCAGTCAGTGTGTGTCATAGCAACCTGTGGTTCCACTCTTCGGTCAATTTGCATATTAGCCTTTTATTATGTAGGATATTAATTGCCAAAACAGTTTCCCATGGTCTTCTGCTAAAAGCACTGCATCCGATACTGTTTCTGTGCATCAACAGAAACAGAGCCATATGTTCAGCCTATTTTGTCACCCACTGAGAGGCTTCTTTCTATCCAGGAGGGTTCAAATTGGTTTAATCTTGCTAAGGACAGGTTGATGTGAAACCAGTCTGCAATTCTGGCTGAGAAAACGGAAATTTCACTCACTGTGTAGGTCTACCAACATATTAAAAAAAAAAAAAAAAAAACTAAGGCTGTCTTGAAAAGAAAACATACTTGTCCCAAGACTACACGGCCAGTAAAAATGGTTAAGCTGGAATCTCAAGATTTTTCTGATTTTGAAACTCATGATGGTAATGAAAGAATTCTAGGGACAAAATAGGCAGGTTTAGGGAGTCTTGGGAATTAAAAGAGTCCATGGGGGAGGAATGTATAGGTGAAGGCTTGGAGCCACCAGAAGGCATACATTCACAGAGAACAGAAAAGTGGCACAGGATAAGAGGAGAGGAAAGGCATACATTCTCAGAGGATAAAGACAAGTCCCAGAGTAAGGGAAAAAGGAATCATACTTTCACAGAGGATAGAGAAATGTCGACAGAAGCTGGAAGGAGAACAATGTGTTCACAGGTGATAGAGGCATGTTACAAGATAAGGGGGAGAAAGAGGGAGGCATCACATGGGTTTTAGACTTTGAAGCTGATATACTTCAAAAGACTGACCAATTAGAAAAACACAGGATCATAAAATGGGGAAGGGGTCCAATTAGAAGGGAGCGTGAAGAGACAAAGAACTGCAGCATTTATAAACTTTAATAAAAGGGGCTTGTTTGGTTACCCCTTTGGGGACCCCTCCCCACGTGGGAGTCTGTATTTGCTTACAATAAATTTCCACCCTTTTACTAACAAGTCCTTTTACTCTGCAAATTTTATTCTTCAAACTTTGTGAGGCAAGAACCCACAAGGGGAAATCTGCTCCCCACACTCCGGGTTTCAGTAATACAGTTCTGTCTCAAAATAGATTATTTGACACTTTGCAACCTAAACTACTTTAACATGTTCATGCAAGTATCTCTGATTCCTTTGCTATTTTATGTTTACCTCTCTCTTTATGAACTGTGAAAGTTGACATTGTCTTAATGCTTCAATTTGTGCATCTGTTTTAGCAGACAGAAACAAACACATACTTTTGGAAAACTTCTATAAAGAAGCTGAGGCCAATTCCAAGAGCTTTCATTTATAAGAAATATATTAAATAATTATTGAATTAATTAAAATGCCTGGGCATTTGTGGAGTCATGTCAGTGTGCTTTGGTTTTGAACACTGCTTCCTGCAATCTCAGTAACTGATTTCTTTTTCTCATGTGATTTTAATGAATTACTAAAAGTTTTCAATTCTTGATCTTAGTATATTTTTCTTTTCTTTTTTTTTAACTTTATTTTTTATTGTTGACACTATTACAGATGTTCTCATTTCCCCCTCCTTTTCCCACCTCCACCCAGCCCCTGTCCCCCCTTCCCTCTGGCCATCACTACACTGTTGTCTGTGTCTATGGGTTATGCATATATGTTTTTTGACTAATCCCTTCACCTTCTTTCATCTAGTCCCCGTTTCCACTCCCTGTGACTCTTTCTATTTTGTTCGCCAGTTGATTTTGTTTATTAGATTTCACATATAAGTGAGATTATATGGTATTTGTCTTTCTCTTACTGGTTTATTTCACTTAGCATAATCTCCAGGTCCATCCATGCTGTCACAAAAGGTAACATTTCCTTCTTTTTTATGGCCACATAGTATTCCATTGAGTAAATGTATCACAGCTTTTTTATCTACTAACTGGAGGCCCGGTGCATGGATTCATGCACCGGTGGGGTCCCTCCCAGGCTGGCCGGCCCTTATTGGGACTGGGCAAGACAGGCCAGACACACCCTGGAGTCCTCTCTCAGTCCCTGGCCTGCAGGGATCGGGCTGAAACCGCCCCATGCACGGATTCATCCAGGGCATGTCCAGCCCATCTCACCCAGTCCCGATCGGCCAGACCCCAGCAGCAAGCTAACCTACCAGTCAGAGCATCTGTCCCCTGGTGGTCAGTGTGCATCATAGCTACCGGTCAAATGGTCACTTAGGCTTTTATATATATAAATGGGCACTTGGACATTTTTTTTAAAAAGTTTACTTTTTTTTTTTTAGTGGAGTTTGTTCATTGCTTCCCAATATACATTCTCTACTTTTTTCTTTTCTTTTTATTTTTTTAATCTTTACCGAAGGATACGCTTTTAATTGACATTAGAGAGAGGCAAAAAGAGAGACATCAATATGAGAGAGAAACATTGACAAGCTGCCTCCCACATGTGCCCCAACTGGGGATCAGGAATCAAACCCACAACCTTTTGGTGTATGCTCCAATCAACTGCGCCACACCTCCAGGGCAGTCTACTTCTTCCATTTAGAAAATGGTCCCTCCACGTTTTTGCTGGGCACATGGCCCACCAGCTGGAGGCATATTCTCTCAGACTCCCATGCAGCCATGTTGGCCTTGAGACCAAGGCCTGGCCAACAGGGAGGAAGTAGGGATGCTAACTATATATTCTGTACATCATCCTTAACATGGAAACTGCTTGCCCTCATTGTCCTTCTTCCATCTTCCTCTGGCTGAAAGTGATCACCAGCTTTGACCACAGAAACAGAAGCCATGTGTTGAGGATTACAAAGCCAACTTGCCAGTCCTGGGCTGCTCGACTCCACACTGTTTTCATGAGAAAGAAATAAACTTCTTGCTTCTTTAAGTCATTGTATTTTTGCAGTGCTTTGTGGGAGCAGGCTAAGTTTAACTTGTTTTCTAACTAAAATAATTAACACTATGTATCACAGAAGAGTACATTGATACTCAGAGAAATTAAGGACATTGTCCATGATCACACAGATAGAAATTGGCCAAGTGATGTGGAAAGAGTGGTATTTCTAACTCCAAAGCCTGTGCAATATACACTTTATTCCTACCCAGGGAAACTCTGACCCAAGTGCACAAAGTTTTAAATGTAATTGTAAAGGCTGGTCTCAAAATGACTGCTGACTAAAGCCCCAGGCACATAAAAACACTGATTAGGAAATATTTGGCTCTTTTATATTTGTTTTAGAAAGTGGTGGATATTGTGCTAGCAACATCTCTAGGGGCACGTTTAGTTACTTAATCTGGCTCATAGGTGGTGAGAAAATGACAAGATATGCTTTTCAGTCATTCCACCACATTCACCCTGACAGGAAACATAAAATATGCCGTTACCCTAGTGGGAAGTTAGTTCGTAGAAATCACAGTTACATTTGCCTGCTCTCAGCCTATAGCACATAAAGTCTCACCAGTCGGTTAGGAAAGAGACTAATAGAATCTATTTAATTTTCTCAGTGGCCTAATGAGGAAAGTGTCAGTGAAAGAGATTAGCAGCTAATGTCCCAAACAACACTGACAACAATTTTTTTTCTACATGGAGGTAGAAATATTAATACCTCTGGGCCAAGAAGAGTTACTTGGTTACTAAGCAGTGCCTTGAAATCAAGGCACGGATTCTCCCTTAATCTAAAAAGGAAAAAAAAAAAATACTTTCTTCTTAAGGCTGATTTTATTAAAATAAAACACATGAAAACATTAAATTCTCCTTTCCTTGGTACCAGAGTTGCAGGAAGACTGAAGAGATACTTAACATGGGCAATATTTCAGGCATAGAAACTAATCTGCTGTGTTAGTGCTGTGCTCAGGGCAAAAATGCCAGCCCGTCAAGTACATGAGAGTGGTCCAGACACAGGCAGATTCCAGAGCACAATGCAAACAGGAGCTTTTGTCAGCAATTTCCTTACTGTCAGACACTGTCATCAAATACAGACAACAAATGTTTGAGAGGAACTCAGAGAAGAGAAAAGGAAAACTGAACACTTTTGTTTGCCAAAACTTTTACAATCAAAGATGTTGAGTAAAATGAAGACTAAATAGAAATTCTTACTATTGATGGAGTTCAAGTAATCTGTTTATTTTTTTCTTTTATAGATTGTGTTTTTGTATTGTTATCTAAGAATTATTTGCCTAAGTCAAGGTCGCAGCAATTTTTCTTCCATATTTTTTTCTAGAACTTTTA
Source organism: Eptesicus fuscus (assembly GCF_027574615.1). Classification (NCBI taxonomy): domain Eukaryota; kingdom Metazoa; phylum Chordata; class Mammalia; order Chiroptera; family Vespertilionidae; genus Eptesicus; species Eptesicus fuscus. Next base: position 35,878,138 of record NC_072475.1, read on the forward strand.
TAATTTTAGGCTTTCTGTTCAGATCAATTATTCATTTTGAGTTAATTTTTGTGTATATTGTGAGTAATATAAAAGTAATTATTTTTGCATATGTGTATCTAATTGTTTCAACAGTTCTTTCTCCACTAAATTACTTTTTCACAAAAATTAATTGACCACATTAGTGGGGATCTAGTTGTACATTTTCTGTTCTGTTCTATTGGATTTTTTATCTATCTCTATACCATTAGTATACTGAATTCATTACTGTACCTCTATAATAAGATTTATGTTTAGTAGTGGTGGTCCTTTGACTTTATTTTTTAAAATATTTTTTAAAGATTCATATTAATTTTAGAGTTATCTTGTGAATTTAACCAAAAAAATCTATGCTTGGGATTTTAATAATATTGTATTGAATTTATATATAAATTTATAGACAACATACTTATTAATAAAATTGAATTTTTGGATCCTAAAAACACACTATAGTTTCCATTTCTTTTGGTCTTCTTCAATTCAAAAATATTTTGGTAGTATTCAATGAATAGGTCTTACAAGTCTTTGTTCAGATTTATACTTAAATATTTTTTATTTTGCATATTATTAAAAATGTATTTTTAAAAATTTCAATTTTCTATTATTCATTGCTACTACTCAGAAATACAATTTATTTTTATATATTGATCTTGTGTTCTACCAAGTTGCTTAACTCACTTTAATTCAGGTTGCACCTTTGTAGATTTTATCATATTTTTACATAGATAATCATGTCATTTACTTCCATTTATTTACTTAACTTTTTTCACATATGAGATGCAGTTATAATAATTTTTAATGTTCTTGGCTAATTATTTTTTAAATATATTTTTATTGATTTCAGAGAGGAAGGAAGAGGGAGAAAGAGATAGAAACATTACTGATGAGAGAGAATCATTGATCAGTTGCCTCCTGCATGACCCCAACTGGGGATCAAGCCCACAACCCAGGCATGTGCCCTGACCTGGAATCGAATCGCATCTCCTAGTTCATAGGTTGATACTCAAACACAGAGTAACACCAGCTATGCTGTCCTTGGCTAATTCTAATATCTGTGTCAATTCTCAATCAATTTTGTGATTATTCTCCTCCTTTTAAGTTCTATTTTATTATTGCTTCTTTGAATGCCTGGTAATATTTAATTGAATGCACAACATTGTGAATTTTACCCTGTTGGGTTCTGGAGCTTTCTGTATTTCTATTATTCTTTAGCTTTGTTCTGGCATGTGGTTAAGTTACTTGGATAAGGTCTGATAATTTTGGATCTTGCTTTTATTTTTCCCTTGGTTGATTAGAAGTAGTGTTCAGTCTACGTAGAGCTAATTGTATTTCACTACTGAGGCAAGGCATCCTAAGTACTCTACTCAATGCTCCATATTACAGTATGTGTTTTTCCAGTCTGGCTAGTTGGAACTGGCACTGTTCTTGGCAATGCAAGAGCCTAGGCACTATTTTTCTAATATGTTCAAATTGGTCTTTCTAGCCTTGGGCAATTTCTTCACACATACTTAGTAGTTATTACTATACTGAATACTTGAAGGAGCCCCTCTGCAGATTGCCTCTTTGGTACTTTGTCCTGCAAAATCTAGACACCTCCATCTCCCCTGATTTTTCTTTTTGTTTGTTTAACATAGATCTTAGAACTTAATATGATACAGGATGTGTGTTAAGTGATATATATATATATATATATATATATATATATATATATATATATATACTCAAACACAGAGTAACACCAGCTATGCTGTCCTTGGCTAATTCTAATATCTGTGTCAATTCTCAATCAATTTCGTGATTATTCTCCTCCTTTTAAGTTCTATTCTTGGTAATATATATATATTTACCAAGTCATCACAAATAAATCAGAATTGTTTATTTAATCCCGAATCACTACAATTTATTAAGGATATTAATGTTAATCATTGTTTAGCTGATTCTTCAAAATGATCTAAACTCATAGTCTATATTAGCAATAGTTTTCTTTTCATGAAATTATTTTGTTTTTCATTTCTACTCTCCAGAAACAAACACTCCTCAATATGTGGAAGAAGAATCGTGATGGTTTTTTTGACCTTATATTAATTGCCACACAACTGCCAAAACAGTTTCCCATAGTCTTCTGCTAAAACCTCTACATCAGATACTGTTTCTGTGCATCGACAGACACAGATCCATACGTTCAGCTTATTTTGTCACCTATTGAGAGGCTTCTTTCTATCCAGGAGGGTTCAAATTGGTTTAATCTTGCTAAGGATAGGTTGATATGAAACCAGTCTGCAATTCTGGCTGAGAAAACAGAAATTTCATGTTGAAACCATTTGAGGTGTCTTAGCAAGACTCCAGTAAAATTTACTCAATAAAATAACTCCACATAGAGGATGCTCAGGGGATATTCCCACTGAGTTATTAGTGCAGCCACCCAGAATGTCTCCATGTCATGCATTCACTCTTCCTAGCAGAAGTGGGGACATAAAATAGCAGTGAAAAAAACACAGCAATAGTGGATTGTGAGAGAGATTGTGGATATCTTTTAAAAGTTTTTAATTTGGGGCAAAATAAAAATAAAGGAAAGAAGGGAACTTTTAGAAGATATGCAGCTAAGGTCGAATCATGAGATGCTGAACAACATAATGAGAATTATAAAATATACATGTTTTATATGCCAAATATGGGTTTTAGCAAGCATTTTATGAGATTCAATAACAATGTAAAGAAAAATAATTTCAGTTGAAGAGAACAAATAAAATGAACATAAATAGCATGTTTTTTCTTGACTAATGAGTAGAGTATACATAACTCATGATGAGAGCCACTTTTATAACCCCCATAAATGCATTTTATGATAGCAAAACAGAGGTGAGAATTATAATCTGCATCAAAAAGATTTTACCACTAATGCCTGATTTAGTTTACTGATAACAAATTTATTGTGCTATAGGTTTATGGAGAAGAGAAACATAAGCCATTCAATAAACATTATTAAGAGTAAAAGAAAAACTAAGTTGGAAGTCATTGGAGAATAGTTATTTGATTGTTTGCTTGGAGTCCGTATAAAACTCAGTGTAATGAATCTAATAAGGGAAAGAGAGAATGTAAATGAAAAGGCATCATAATTTATCAAATAGCACCTTGGTAAGTTCCAACATTATATTTTTGGTAATAATAACATTATTATTGCTTTAAAATTTACAGTTTATGACAGGCCAGTTGATAGCAAGTTATGAGAAGAAAACTGATAAGGCATAACTAAGGAAATAGGGAAAGAGTGGCACAGTAACTAGATTGCTTTCATTGGTTATAAAATTAGAAGAAACTTTGAAAAGATAATAAACACATAATTGTGTTTTAAGAGATTCAGGCTGCATATTATAATATAAAGAGACTCAGAAAAAGACCTTGGGTTGAAATTAACCAAAATTGATCAAAGTTGTCCCACATAGTTTTCCTTTCCTGTCATTGACTTTTCATTCATACTTTAATATTAAATTGATGGCAGAGTTTCAATTGGGCCAAATTACATCTCTTCAGTTCTAGTGCTTCCTATTGGTTTCTTGAATAGAAGGAAAAGGAAACATAGGAGAGAAACTGAAGGCTCTGCTTAATATATTGACCATTTCAATATTGGTAATTACATTTTGAAAATTAAATGAATGTAATCATTAATTATCACAGATTTGAATCCAAACTATTGTAATTTATTAATTTGAAAACTTGAGTTTCAGTTTTATAATGATAAGACTTTATATTGAGCGTCTGTTTTTATTTGTCATGGGCTCTTTGAATTACAAGTAACCAATGATAGGAATAGAAGAATAGGATTGATCCTTGATTGGGCACTAAATGCTAATTATTTTCTTTAAGTTCATTAACAGATGCTTTAGAAAGCTATCTCCATTATTTTTCAAGGGAAATGGGGCAAAACCAAGCAAAACAATAACTTCCTGAGAGAAGCATGCATCATCATCCCTGTAAATATGTAACTTGTCCATAACTTGAAGTTAAAAGCCAAGTCCTTCATTAAATAATGTAATAAATAAGCAATTTTATAGGAGATTAAAATATAACAATAAAAACATATAAGATCTCTGCACTTGTGGGCCTACATTCTACTTTTGGAGACAGATATTGAATAAAATAAGTAAAAAAATCTATTTAAGAATTTAGATAATAAGTGCTAAGGAGAAGAACAAAGTTGAGAAGAGGAATAGAAATTATTGATGTAGGAATGGAGATTCAACTTTAGATAATGTAGAAAAGCATGTTTCACTGAAAAGAACTTATTTACATAAAGAAGTAAAATTAGTGAAGGAATAAATCATGTAGCTATTAGGAAAGAACATTATAAAAAAGAGAGAATAAAAAATACAGGGGCCCTGAGGCAGGAGGTCCCTGGTGTGTTTTTGGAACAGAGATACAGAGATGAGGTCAGTATAGTTAAAATAGAAAAAAGAAAGAGAGAGAGAAGCAGAAGATAAAATAAGGTAGGTGCAAAAGTGTCTACTAAATAGAGTGTTACAGACCACTGTGGACTTAGAGCTTCACTGTGAATACTATAAGAAGACATTGAGGGTTTTTGAGCAGAGATATAACATGGAACTGATTTACTTTTCAACAAGGTTAATCTGGCAGCTGAATTGAAAATAGTAGGAGACACTGCAGTCAAGAATACCAATTGGGAAATCAAGCAATAGATAAAGATAATTGGACTGAAGTAGCAACTTGGGAAGCAATGTCAAAATTATTGAAATTTGGATATATTTTAGAGATAGACAATGTGATCTACTGATGGATTGGACATGAATGTGTACAAAATAAAGCTGTCAAGAATGGTTTTAAGTACTTTGGTGTACACATCAAGAAAAATACAGTTGTTATCAATTGATCTGAGAAAGAAGCAGGGGTTAGGGAGAAAAGATGGGCAACATTGACAAGAAAAACTTTGCCAGATTGAACTGGCTTCAAGAACAAATGAATCAGAGCACTTACAACAGAGGAATAGACTTCTTCAAAGAGTTTTGCTTTACAAGGAAGTGTTTAAATTAGAAATTCATCTTAGTTATTTTATCTGGTATAGAAAATCTGACATCATATTGCATTCAAATACCAAAATGTTGTGCTAGAAAAGAAAATCTTATGTTACTACTCAAGAGTTACCAGCTCTCTTCTTGAAAGCCCTTAAATTTTAATGAGACAATATGGTGATAAAAACCCAAGGCAATTTTATTGTTTATCTAAGAACCCATTATTGATAATATACATTATCAATTTATATGTCTTCTGTTAATGATATTGCAAGAACTTTATAGTGGTGTTTTTTCAAAAAGCATTTAAAAAATAAGTAAAATATGACTTGAGGCAAATCTGGGTAACAATTTTATTTTTTAAAATATATTTTATTGATTTTTTTTTTTTACAGAGAGAGGAAAGGAGAAGGATAGAGAGTTAGAAACATCGATGAGAGAGAAACATCAATCAGCTGCCTCCTGCACACCCCCTAATGGGGATGTGCCCCCAACCAAGGTACATGCCCTTGACCGGAATCGAACCTGGGACCTTTCAGTCTGCAGGCCAATGGTCTATCCACTGAACCAAACCGGTCAGGGCTGGGTAACAGTTTTAAATAATTAGATCTGTGAAGAAAAATGGCTCAATGCACAATGTTAGAGACTCTTTGGTAATACTCTTATTTACTAGTATATTTAATCATCTAGTATACATTTATTAGCCAGTTACTATGTAAAGACACTGTCCTTGACTTAGAATTAAAGTAGTACCAAGACTAACCTTTGGCTACTAGAGACTGTGCTTATTTAGAGAAGAAAATAAAGAAACAATGGTTGTAAAATGAAATAAATGTCCTGCTATTGGAAATCTACATGCTAAGGAAACAAATAGCAGAACCACCTCACCTCCTAACCTAGCTACAGGGTCAGTATAGCTCAAAGTGCTGGGTCAGAGAACACAAGGCCAGGGAGGACTGATAGAGGACACTAAAGAAATTGATAATGTCCAGCTCAGCAGTCCTTTATAATCTATATGTATTATTAATTATAGGATTTGATGTCAAAATGAAATACAGTTGATTTATCACAAAGGTGTTTCCTTAGACTTTAGTGACTAATATATAGCAATACTACATTAGTACATTGGAAAACCTTCATTACTACTTTGACATTATGTAGCAGTGAGGGGGTGGCATCTAAGATATTGTAAACATATGGATATAGTAACATTTACACAAGCATTCAAACTTCCAAGCTCTAACATATACTCTAATTCCAAATATTTTTTAATGTGTGAGTTGCCAATACCAAAGGTATTTTGTTCTTCTGAACTTAACTCACTTAATGATCACTTATCCTTTCTTGGGAAAATATCCAGAGAAGTATAATTAGCAGTTGGCAATTAATGAGAACATGGGTCAACAGTTTACTCCCTGTGAAGTAAAACCTGTTTTTTTCAAGCAGTAGTCCATAACTATTTCTGCTATTTCTTTAACATCAGCATATTGTTTAACCTTGAGGTCAATTGTTTTGAGAGTCTGCATCTGTGTGTAAATGCCCTATTTTGCAATGCAGAGGTGGTACTAAAATATCTTGCTCTAAAGATTACATTAATTTTTAGTGAAACAGACAGTATTGTTTTATACCTCTCCCTTAAGATCTATGAAATATCCTATTGAATTCTATAATTCCTTGTTAAACCAGAGAAGCATGAATGCAGATGGTGCATTCATTTTTCTAGTATGTGTGCTGTTATATGTCATTTTCAGGTTGAAAGAAGAAGTGGTATATTTGAAATATCTGCCATTAAGTAAGGGTCAATAAGTATTGCAATATTTCACTAAATGATGATGATTTAAGTAATTAATACCACAGTATGATTCTTCATGTTGGTAAAGAAGAGCATACATGTTACTGATTGTAAAACATCATTCTTACTTACCCAAAGAGGTAGGAAAATACACCGTCTGAAATTCCAATTCATGTCGAGGGGAATTTTCCAAATGTTTTACTTGGAATTTCTTACTTTTCTTTGCGAAAAACAGCAGAGGCAAATGCAACTATGGCAGAATAAATTTCAGCTGTCCGGAACCAACTCTTCAGAACTGACCTAGAGATACTCAGCATGCAGTAAAGAGGTTCTTAGAGAAACAGAAGCTGCTATTAAACAAATAGCTTGGGCAAAATCCAGTCGTCCCATTTATCCGAAGTGTTGAAACTAGCTATCCTATCAGCATCTATATTCTCTAGGATACTGAGGTTTGTAAGAGAAGTGTAGTTAGATGGTCAGGTTTTATTGAGTAGGGAAGAAGTTACTGTGGATGTTTCAGGGAAAAAGAGTTCTTTCTCTATTTCTCCATCTTACTATCTCTCTTGTATATCTGGCTCCCTTTTATTTCTAGCTTTATTGAGATATAAATAACATGTAATGTGTAAGTTTAAGCTGTTCAAAAATTTCCAGTGCTATAAATATTTTTTCAAATTGTTTCTGCCAATTAAACTATACTATCTCCTTGATGCTGGGTCCCGGGTCCGGGTAAGGCCTCGCGCACCTAGCTCCGGGTGAGGCCATGCGCCCCTGGGTCGGGGAGAGGCCATGCGCCCCCAGGTCCGGGTGAGGCCATGTGTCCCTGGATCCGGGTGAGGCCTCGCGCACCTAGCTCCGGGTGAGGCCACGCGCCCTGGGTCTGGGAGAGGCCATGCGCCCCCAGGTCCAGGTGAGGCCATGTGTCCCCGGGTCCGGGTGAGGCCTCGCGCACCTAGCTCCGGGTGAGGCCACGCTTCCCTGGGTCTGGGAGAGGCCACGCGCCCCCGGATCTAGGTGAGGCCATGTGTCCCTGGATCCGGGTGAGGCTGGGTCCCGGGTCCAGGTGAGGCCTCGTGCACCTGGCTCCGGGTGAGGCCACGCGCCCCTGGGTCTGGGAGAGGCCACGCGCCCCCGGGTCCAGGTGAGGCCATGTGTCCCTGGATCCGGGTGAGGCCTCACGCACCTAGGTCCGGGTGAGGCCACGCGCCCCTGGGTCTGGGAGAGGCCACGCGCCCCTGGGTCCAGGTGAGGCCATGTGTCCCTGGATCCGGGTGAGGCTGGGTCCCGGGTCCGGGTGAGGCCTCGCACACCTAGCTCCGGGTGAGGCCAAGCGCCCCTGGGTCTGGGAGAGGCCACGCGCCCCCGGGTCCGGGTGAGGCCATGTGTCCCTGGATCCGGGTGAGGCCTCACGCACCTAGGTCTGGGTGAGGCCACGCGCCCCTGGGTCTGGGAGAGGCCACGCGCCCCCGGGTCCAGGTGAGGCCATGTGTCCCTGGATCCGGGTGAGGCTGGGTCCCGGGTCCGGGTGAGGCCACGCGCCCCTGGGTCTGGGTGAGGCCATGTGTCCCTGGATCCGGGTGAGGCCTCACGCACCTAGGTCCGGGTGAGGCCACGTGCCCCTGGGTCTGGGAGAGGCCACGCGCCCCCGGGTCCAGGTGAGGCCATGTGTCCCTGGATCCGGGTGAGGTCTCGCGCACCTAGGTCCGGGTGAGGCCACACGCCCCTGGGTCTGGGTGAGGCCACGTGCCCCTGAGTCTGGGTGAAGCTGTGCCCCTGGGTCTGGCCGAGACCAAACCAGAGGGAGTTGGACCTCCGTTACCACCATTTGTCCACCATCCAGAGCTGAGGGGTCAGTGCTGACATGTACACATAAGGAACTGGTGGACATTGAAATTGGGTCTCTAAAGAACTGTTGTTCCAGAAAGAAACTCACTACAGACTGATTCATTTGCCTGTCAGCATAACTATTATTGCTCGTCTCACATTCAGTTCTTATAAGTATATATCTAGTGACATATGATCTCGCTCATCTAGGGGAAATGATGAACAACATAGACTGAGGAACAAGAACAGAACCAGAAACAAGGAGGCATCAATCGGACTATCGGGCCTCAAAGGGAGGATAGGGGAGTTTGGGGGGAGGGGGGAGAGATCAACCAAAGGACTTGTGTGCATGCATATGAGCCTATCCAACGGTTAAGTTCAACAGGGGGTTGGGGCATCCGTGGGGAGGGGTGTGGGATGGGAATGGGGGGATGAGGAGAAATATGTGACACCTTAATCAATAAAGAAATTTAAAAAAAAATCATATGGAAAAAGAAAAAAAAAAAACTATACTATCTCCTTGATAGAAATTACACTACTCTGCATATATCCAAAGCCAATCTATACATGTTGAAAGAAAAATTAGAGGAGATATGAGAGTAAAGAATGGAAGTAAAATAAGCAGGAGAGGGATACGAGAGTAAAGAAAAGAAGAAAGGAAAAATTTCATGATTGAAAACATTGATGTTGGCACTATTTGACTTGAGAATTATGAGAACCACTTCTCAATAGTAATAAACTATAATAAAAATTAGAAGTTGTTACAGATATTAAATTATATATTAACATGAGTAAATATTATTGACTACTCATCATGTGAAGGCACTGTTCTTAAGTACTAGCCATGAATTATTAAAGCTTATAACAAACTCCTGAAGCAGCAATAGCTGTACTATACATAGAACATGTTAATTTGTGCATAAAATCGCAAATGGAGGAAATGACAAGATCAGGATTTAAACCTAAGATGGCTGTAATTCACAGACACATTTTTTTTTTGCAATCTATCCTATCTAATAAATAGGGAATATGCTAATTGACCATCACACCCTCACAAAGATGGCAGTGCCCACAGCCAATAAGGAGGGAATATGCTAATTGATTGCCATGCCCTCAAAGATGGTGGTGCCCACAGCCACAAGATGGCAGCACCCAGTCCCCTCAGCCACGCTGGGGTGGCAGGTGCACAGCACGGCTGAGCCCACCCCCAGGTGGGTCCAGCCACTCTGCGTGCCTGCCTCCAGAGTCTCTTAGTACCCTCAGCCCCCCGGCCACCCAGGGCCGGCCTGAGGCATAGGCAAGCCTTGGATGGTGGCTACCCAGTCGCCCAGGCTGGCCCGAGGTGCAGGCAAGCCTTGGATGACAGCTGCCAAGTCAATGCCCAAGGCACAGACAAGCCACCCATGGTGGCTGCCCAGCTGCCCAGGGCTGGCCCGAGGTGTAGGCAAGCCTCAGATGACAGCTGCTCAGCTGCTCAGGGCTGCCCGAAGCTCAGGTAACCAGGGCCGGCCGAGGCTTGTGCTGCTGGCAGTGACAGCAGCAGAGGTGTGATGGGGGCATCACCTTCCCCTGATTGCCGGGTCACCTCCCACCCCTGAGGGCTCCCGGACTGTAAGAGGGGGCAACCCGAGCTGAGGGACCCCCCCCCTCCAGTGCATGAATTTTCATGCACCGGGCTTCCAGTATATATATAAAAAGCTAAGAGAGCATTACGACCAAACGACCAGAACAACCAGTTGACCAGTCACTATGACACGCACTGACCACCAAGGGGCAGATGCTCAATGCAGGAGCTGCCTTCTGGTGGTCAGTGTGCTCCCACAGCCAACCTCCCACGGCCAGCCAACCTTCCGCGGTCCCTCTGCCCCTGCCCAGCAGGCCCCGGCCAGCAGCTGGCAGGCCCCAGTCAGCCAGCCCCGATTGGGACTGGGCAAGACGGAAAGGCCCTGATCGCTGGCCAGGCCTAGGGACCCCACCCATGCACGAATTTCATACACTGGGCCTCTAGTTCTATTATATCTCCTAATGCGGTCCTAAGAAGGTCTCCATCATTTGTTTCTATTGATCTCTTACAGGTCTCTTGGCTTTGGTCTCCTTTGGTCCTCTCATGCCTGCTTACATTTTCACTGTAAAACTTTGTTCTGAATTTCTTGACTCATTTGTTTCTCATCCTCACTGCTAGCAGGACATGGTCCTCCTCATTGGCACTGAGCATGAAAAGGGATTTGACTATTTACTGAGTCAATAATGTCTGTAGACCCAACATCCCATTTTCTTTCAATTCTGATACTTGGAATTAACAGGGATACCAGTGTTAGAACAATAGCAATAGTACCAGCTAAGCAACAATATCAAAGAAAGTAAAAAAATTAGACTCGATGGTTTTCACCTTTCAAGAGTTTTATTTGCAAAGAAATTTTTAACAAAGGTAAATCCTAGAAGATCTTTCTTTTTATATGTAGTTCTCTTTCTGAATTCTACAACAAATTTATCTATCTTACCTTACAAACATATTTATTATTAAATGGCAAATTTAAATTAAAAACTTATTTTTAAATTATGTTAATACTATATTATGCTTTTGATGACACTTAAAATATATATTAACCTTATTGCCTTGGGGAAAATGATTTTGACAACTATATTCACACTAAAGCCACATTGGAATAACATAAATTATTTGAGAGGATAACAGCACAGTTTATGAGCCCAAAAGAGGAATACAAAAGTATGTAGCCATTTTAAAAAGGGGATTGTATTCAACCTTACTTACTCTAGCAAAATAGTTTTTGATATATTATACATTTCTTAAGCTTAAAGGGTTTGATGAGATACTGATTTTCACTCACAGTAGCCACTACTATCTCTGAATGTGTATTTTAGAAATAATTTCAAATTTTCCATGCATAAGTAAAACCAATTTACATTTTGGAAAAACAACAACAACTGAACACTCTGGAAGCAGAGCTGTGCCTTTTCATTATGGTTGGATCCAAGTCAAGCAGTCTCTAGGAAGTTTATGATAATTACCCTTTTTATTTTAAAGCAGCTCTACAGTTAATCAGAACATCAGAGAGATTTCATTTTTACTTTAAGTTTAGTTATATAAATAAGCATATTGGACAAAGATCAGATAATCAAACTATCATTTGAATATTAAAATTTGAAGTAAATGAAAAGAAAAATGTTTATTGTTTATTTGCATTTTCAGAGAGCATATACTATAATTTCTGCTGCATCACTTATTATGAGGCTTAATAATTAGCCCCAAAGTAAGTAAGTGTTAAATCAAGAAAATGTAGCCAGCTTTGCTAATTAGAAGTTTAAATAGTGCTGTGTTCTCAAGTAAAAAGCATACCCTTTCCATAAAGTAGACCAATATTCAAATTTTCTTTGTTCTTAATTTCAATAATGAGAAGCAATACTTTACAATTAACTAAAGATCTTGAAAGTGTTAATTATTAATAATAAGTTTATGGTAGAATATACTTTGATTTTTAAACCTTTTTATAGATAAAGCTTTTATGAATAAATATTTAATTAGATATTTGCAGGGGTTCTTTCAAAACTGCATATAGTAATAAAATTAAAATGTATGATATGTTGTCTTCTAGATATTTTAAAAGAAAGCACCATTTTTAATACTCAGCAAAAAATAAAAATCAAGGAAAACGAAAGAAAGATTTCTTAAATAGTACAAAAAGGATAAAATTAATTAGACTACATTAAAATTAAAGATATCTGCTTATCAAAGGACACCATACTAGTAATATGTGAAAAATGAAGCCACAGAGCAGAAGATTTATGAGAGTTGTATGGTAAGATGTGTGTAATGTGAATACCATGCAAAGAACTTATCCATGAACATGGAAAGTGTTCCTTCAAGTCAAGAAGAAAAAAGATAGATGATACAATAAAAATTTTAAAAAAAGACAGGAGATGTGAACAGGCACTTCATAAAAGAGGATATCCAAATGGTCAATAACCATAAAAATGATGCTTATAAGCTATCAGGGAAATTATAATTAAAACCACAGAATAATACATATTCAGCAGGAAGAGACAATTCCATGTTGTGAGTAATTGGAAGACATACACTGCTGGTGGGAGTATATATTAGTACAACACTTTAGAGAAGTGATTGTCACTTTCTACTAAGTCATACTAAATGATTCAGGAGTTCCACTCAAATAACTAAAAGAAATCCATTTACATGTGTACAAATTGTGTTCAAGAATGTGTACAGTTCATGATAGTTCAAAATGACTAAGGTTGAAGCTATAAATCAAATCAAAAGATTATTTGGGTCCCAAAAGATCCGAATCTGAGTGACACAGAGTCAGAGGAATACCTGAAATGTGCTCCAAGGAAGACAAAGAAAGCCAGTGCTTACAGAAGCAAAACCACAAATTACAACACTTTTTTTTCCTATTGGATATCTAACATGAGTTGATGACTAGTTCAAAAAGGATTAGTTAGTTCCAGGTGGTGAGACTCTGAAGTAAGCAAGTTCCAGGATGTGCTTTTGTAGCAAGCATGAAAGTCCAAGAGTTCAAAACTTATAGGTCCTTTGTCCCAGTGTAGCGTACTGGCTGGTGAAGTGGATTGGCTCCTTTCAAGATGGAGAGTACGGATGGTCTGCTTGCCATAGTGAGGAGAAAGTAAAGATTAAGGTATGGTCTTATGCAGCCCTAAGTTCATAGGTGGCATGAACATAAGGCAAACCTTAACATAAATGAATCTATTGTGTCAATTTCCACTCACACTAGCAACTCAAAACAAATCTCAATCAAGATTAAAATAGATAAATAAATTGGACTTCATTCCATCAATGACATATTATACAGTTATAAGCATGAACAACGCTATTGCTATACAGGAAACATGGATCAATTTTACAAACAGCATTTAGTAAAAGAAGCTAGGCGCAAAAGAGAATGTATTCTATGTGTGCTGATAAAATTCTATTTCTTGATTTGGGGCTGGTTGCATTAATGTGCTCACTTTGTGAAAAGTTATTGAGCTTATGATTTATATACTTCTCTGCATGCAATTTATACATCACGAAAACATTAATATAGAATAAAATAAAATGGAAAAAAGCAAATATTTTCTGCAACAACAATTAAATAGCAAAATGGTATTTCAGGGGAAATAGTAAAAACATTTATTTAGGGGAGATGTTAAAAATATTGGATTACTCATAATGATGAAGGCAAACCAACTCTTGTGAAGAAACAATCTTCTTTTGACTTGTCTTTAGTTTGATAGGCAATAAAGAGGTACAATAACTTCACGGAAGGTCATAGCCTGAGACTTAAACATTCCTAGGAAGGAATCCTAATTCCAAATCTTATTAGCTGTATCATTTTAAGCAAGGAACCATTTAGACATTAATGAAATAGGGATAATAATATCTGCCTGAGAAAACCTTGCTAAGGAATAGAGATGATGTAAGGATGGTTAGTTTAGAGTGCTTGCCACACTATTATGTGCTCAAAATATGATAGCATAAAATACATACATTAGAGATACCTTAATATACACAAATTAAAGTTCATGTGGAAGGATAAGTATATGCAAATGAAGTCAAGGAGCAGATAGTTTAAAGAACTAAGGGAATAAAAGGACAGTGTTTATTTTATTGGACCACAATATCAAAAGAAAATGTTCTTTATCAGTAAATTTTGGCTACTTCAAGTCCATAGATGATAAGGAAAAACCATATAAATAAGAATATATTAATTTATTTTACTTATTTGCCTACTTAACCACAATATAAATTATTTTGTCATAGACTTTGGACCCCCCTTCTCCCCCCCGCCACACACACACGACAACTAGAATATTATTTAGTTCTGTTGCTTCTTGCAATGTTTATCATTTTATATAACTTGGTTTTTAAAATAAAGTATTGAAAAGTTGTATAGCTATTTATTTTTGCTCATAATTAAGCAATGTAAGCAGTGTTTTTACAAGCACTTGCAATATGACATGAATAAATTCCTGAAAATCCATGTGTAATGTAAGAATATGTAAAGGAAAGAAGTTTTTAATAAAGAAATAAATGACTATGTTAGGAAGTATAACTCACAGTGGTAGGTAAGATTTAATCATTTTCTTATAGTCTACACTGACCTAAATAATTAAGGACAATATTAAATTTTATAAAGAAGTAGCTGTAAAAAAAATCTAACTTTAGCACTTTAAGAAAAAATAATAAAAATAATAATATTGTGGCACTTGACAGTTCTGCTCTCTTTGTGTAAAAGCAAACATAGACAATATGTAAACAAATGTATGTACCTGTGTTCCAATAAAACTTTATTTACAAAAACAGGAGATGGAACATATTTGGTCCAAAAGCCATATTACCAACCTGTGTCCTAGGGCATAATGGTCACAGAGCTGAAGCTGGCTTGCTGCCACTTTTGGGTATGGCCAATGAAAGAGGGATAGGATATGAGAAAGGGGATAATGTCTACTGTCTTAGGGACCATACTAGAAGTGGCACACATCACTGCAGGTGAAAATTAGTCAAATCTTCCTGTAATGAAAGCTAGAAAATGATGTCATGTTGGGCAGATTTGTGACTGCTCTAACACTATCAATATAAAAAAAGTGTAGAAGGAAATTTGCTGGAGATCTGTTAGCCTCTGCCACCTGATGAAAGCTTGATTTTCTCCAACATGCCTGAGTTCCAATGCAAGCTTTGCACTTTACATAATGTAACACATGCAAATTAACCTCTTGTGTCTTTGATTTCCTCATCCATAAACTAGGGAAAATAGCACAACCCACCTCATAGGTTTCTGGTAAACATTAAACATTACCACATTTGAAGCACTTTGAATATTTTGAGACAATGCCTCAAAATCACTTTTATATCCTTTTAGGTATTGTGAATTTCCATTAAATAGATTAAGAAACAGAGGATTAAAGATTTAAGAGCCTTATTTAAGATCACATAGCTAATATGTAGCAAACAAACACTGAAACCAGGTCTTTCTGATTCCATACTTTCACTGCACCTTACACTGAGCGTAGAAAAAGGACATCAGTGAAACAGGAATGAGTGTGGGAAGCCAAATGCAATTTTTAAAGTTAGGTGATGTTATATCATATTTGTAAAAGGCGAAAGTTTTATGCGATCTGAAGAGAAATCAGAGAATTTATATCATATTTGTATGTTGATTGTACTGACCCAATAAGAAGGCAAATATTGATGTCACCTTTGCTTTTGGTGTCATATATGGCCTTTATTATATTTAGGTACATGCCCTCTATACATAGTTTGTAAAAAATAGTTCATCTTGAAAGGACAATGAATTTTGTCAAATGCTTT